>NC_051156.1:161366055-161412657 GCF_013339745.2 Dermacentor silvarum
CTAATTACGAACATGCTGTTACGGGCATAGAAGCCTCTGCGGCACATGCATGCCGCCTTGTTGTCGCCCTCCGGTGCGATGAAGGCAATAAGGCTGCCGTCCACGCAGCCGATGACGCTGGGAATGGCGCCGCGTCGAAGGAACCCTTATTTCACGGCCGCATTTTCCTCCCACGTCCTCGGGAAGTGGACCCACTTGTTGCGGGTCACGGCGTGGACGATTGCCTCCGCCACGCGTCGCACGCGCTTGCTGACCGCAGGCTGCGTCACGCCAATCGTCTCCTCGCTCCCTACGGACCCCTGAAAGCTGCCCGTCGCGAAGAAAAGCAACGCGCACAACACTTGCTCCACCGACAGCGCAGTTGATCGCACGCCTCCGAGCTCCTCCGCCGCTTCGTCGTACAGCCACCGCACAATTTCCTTCCTCAGACGAAAGTGGTGCCGAAACACGTCGTCTGGCATGTCAAACGTGTTCTCGGCCTCCCTCCTTCCGCGCCTCCGCCCGAACTGACGAGCCGCCGCCGCCAACACCAGCAAAAACGCCGCCATTTTTGATTCCAAACGGAATGGGGCACTCGCCGGTTATTCCACGATGTTTCCTGTTTTGATCGACATAATTTAGCATAAGTAGTGCGTAAACGTCACTATCACGTGCCGGTTTTTGCGGTTTCGTGACGTCGCTTGACGGACCGGCAAAGTGGGCGCGGCCTGAGAAATATGAGCCAATCCGCGAGCGGTGATCGTGGATTTGAAATCAAAACAGTTTGGAATCATTTTACGTTATATAGCGCCCCAGCTCTGCGCGTTGCCTCGTTGTTGCTGCTACAATTTCTGTACCTCACTCTCCTGCTCTCATTTTCTCTTTCTCTCTCCAGAGCATGGCGCGCGCCACGCGAATGCTCTCCTTCCCTCTTCTTAACGGCCCATGTCAAGGCAACATGCGCATGGCACGGAGAGGAGGCGAAGCACACGCCGCTCCGCGAGGTGGTCGCTAGGAAACGCGCGGTGTCGTCATCGCCAGGAGCAGTTTGTGTTCGCACTACGCGGTGCAGCCATTAAACAGTGCCGCTGTTATAAATATGGTGGATCCCTCTTTCATAGGAATCGGTCGAACACGAAAGTGAAACGTGTCTTCACAGAAGCTGTTGCATGTTTTGCTTAGTGAACTGACGGTCCGCTGCAGCGAAATGCGCACGATTTGCGGGCCGGCGACCAAGTTGCAGGTTCGCTTGGCGCGTGGCGTCCTGCTGGCGAGCGGCTTCGGCGAAGGTGCGAGCATTCTAGTCCGGCTGCGTAGTGGCTATGGTAGCCAGTCGAGATAAATTCAGAAGTGTGTTTGATGCCGCCTGTCGATGCATGCATCCGTGACACAATCGTTGAAATATCGGGCTTCTGTGCTAGAGGTCGTGTGTTGGAAACCTGTCATCGGAGAATTTGAATCATGTTTTTATTGTATAATTATTGTTGAAGCTTTATGCACGAGGCTACACTTGGTTCGTTATTCTATGGCTACACCGCGTTGGAGCCTCCGCTGCGCTGTGACTACAGAAGCGCTCTCTGTCGGCGCTCGTTAGTGTCACGATGCAGTACTTCGCTTCACCGCTCCTAGATGACGGCGTTGGAGCCGACGTCACATCCGTTACATCCGCCGCCGGAAATCAGTCGTGAAACTCGGCATAAAACACGTTTGTGTTCAAAGAAAACATTTGCCGGGGTTGAACATGGTTAAACCACGCTTTTAGAACTTATAGCACGGCTTTGCTTGATTTGGGAAAGGACACAGGCGCTGCTCGGCGCCGTCACCAACTACCGCATCTAGAATTGCAGTACAAGACAACACAGACCCTGCTCGGCGCGGCAGCAGCAGCGAGCTAATTGACTTTCATACCGCGTCTTGCTTCAACATGAACTAAGTGTCGAAAGCACAATGCATGTGAAGCTACCAGCATTCGGCGTACTTTGTACACACTCGCAGATTGCTTTGAAGATGAGGCCCACGTGACCACGCGCTTTGTCCAGATCGCAGACCACTTCCATACATGGGCGTCCACGCGGCGTACGCAGCAGCCTCCGGGAGGCGTATTTCAATTGCTAGTAGGTACAGCGCTCGACTGCTGGCGCCACGCTGCGTCGCTCGCGCGTACCATGTTTCGAGCCACCGCCGTTGAAACGGAGGAGGCGTTGACGGAGAAAACGCTGGGCTGGTGGTGACTAGCCTGCTGTTCGGATCGGTGGTATTATAAACGCATCACTGTTTTGATGATTCAAATATAATCTCACTATCAGGGAGGGAGCAGTCTACCTGACTGGAGCAGTATTTTTTTATTTGGGGTGTTGCTACGCTGCGCTCTGCAACACCCCAACGACCGCCGCTTCGCGTCGGCGCCCGGTACCACGGCTGCCGCCGTGGCACCGGGGTTCAAGCGACCGCGCTGGCAAATCAGAGAGGAAAAAAAGGGAAAAGCGTGATATCAAGAAAAAAAATTCTAGCCAGGGCGGGTTTCGAGCCCGCGTATGCAATGATCACGAAGCGAGCGCCGTAACCACTCAGCCATACATCCACTTTTTTTTTCTTACATGGTATTTATTGCATCATGTATATGCGAGAGAAATACTATTTGCGGAAAACGTGCAAGCACCAGCCAACACATCGTATACTCTGGCCTAGAAATGGCCTAAAATCTCGTTAATCACACCCTGCACGAACAAAACTACAAGTAGCTTTGTTCTTAAACAAGTGGCAAGTAACTTTGATCCTAAAAAGGTGGCAACGACAAGCAACGTAACAAGAGATGGTACCAGTCCGGTTGAAACTCTGTCAAGTCATACATGTCTTTCAAGTGACCAATCATTTGAGCGTAGTGAAATTTCGCCGAAACAACAGGTTCAGCGTTTCTGTCTAACATGCGCGTCTCCCATAAGCTGTGTAGTTCAATTAAGAAAAGCATATCCAAAGGCACGTCTTCTCCGTGGGGTGCAATCAAGTATCGGATGGTATGGTGATTCAAAATGAAGTCTTTCTTGAGAGTTCTTTGGAGCACATCCCAAAACAATATTGCGTCTTTACAACTTATAAAGCAATGCTCTATAGTCTCAGGTACATCACAAAGGCGACAGTTCACAGTGGATACAAAAATTCCTTTTTTGTGCAACCAAGTTTTGACAGGTAATGTTTCACTGTGTAATTTAAAGAAAAACGTTTTTGTACATGGGGATAAAGGCATCTTGCGGACTCGTTTAAGTACGTCTTTCCCTGGCAAACTTGAGAATGTAGAACGGTATACTGGAGGTGGGAAAATCATTGATATCAAATCTTTGTATAGTTGTTTTCTGGACACTGTGTAGAGAGACTCAGTAGAAAATCGAACCATGAGGAACTGCACAGCGAAATATACTTCATACATAAAACCCCACAAACAAGGTCTTTCAGAATATTGGGATGAAACTACCAGATTGGGTAATGCATTGAATAAGTTCACTTGTATGAATGATCGTAGTATCGGGTGCGAAGTATCTCGAAAAAAGAAGAAACGCCAAACAATCTGTCGCACATATAGATGCACTAGGCCAAGTCCGCCAGCACATACGGGTCTAAAGATATTATCTCGTCTCATAGGCTCAAAGGTGGAGGACCACACAAAAGTAGCAAATATTCTGTGAAATCGTTGAATATAAGTCCGGGCACAATGAAGTATTTGCAGTACATAAAATATTTTTGTAGCCAGGAACAAGTTACAAGCCGCCGCCCTACCAAATATTGAAAGGCGGTGTGGCGTAAAGGTATCCGCATGGCGTTGAAGTGCCGGTACACGTTCCCGTCAGAAATGTGCACTAAGCTTATATGCATCAAAAGGTACACCAAGGTATTTAGGTGGCACGGTTGTCCATTCTATACCAGCATATTGGGTCGGCGTACATCCCCATAAACCAAACCAAAGACCTGAGCTTTTTGACCAATTTATCTGGGCACTAGAAGCCATACCAAAATTGTCAGTCAATGATAGCACCTTGTCAATGCTCGGTTTGTCTGAGCAGAAAAAGGCAAGATCATCTGCATAAGCCAATACTTTGAGTTCATTGCCCAAAATGTTGAAGCCATGAATGTCACTGCATTTTAGAATGCTTATACACAATGGCTCTAAATAAAGGGCAAATAGAAGTGGTGATAACGGACAACCCTGTTTCACAGAGGAAAGAATAGACACCGGCTCGGACAGATTTCCATTAACAATTATATTGGTAGAACAGTTAGTGCAGCACATGCGAACACCGTTGTAAACAACGGATCCAACATTGGCGTGTTCTAAAAGTTTGAAAAGGAACGTGTGGTTCACTCGGTCGAATGCTTTTGCTAGATCGATCTGAAGCAATGCAAAATGATCACAGTGGGACGAGCAGTACTGAAGAGCTGTTCGGACTAGATGTAAGTTTGTTTGTATGGAACGGCCTTTTAATCCGCAAGTCTGGTGAGGTCCAATAAGTAATGACATTGCATACTGGAGTCGATTAGATAAGACTTTTGCATAAATTTTGTAGTCTACATTCGTCAGTGTAATGGGTCTATAGCATTCTACAAACCGCAATTTTTCTTTTTCACTACTTTTAGGGATTAAGATAATATGGCTTTTAGTAAAAGATTGTGGTAGGTAATCTTCATCAAAACTAGCAGTAAATATATTAAGTAAAACAGGGCTTAATATAAATTTAAAGGCTTTACAAAATTCTCCAGAGATTCCATCAGGACCTGGTGTTTTGGAAAGCGGTAACTGATCAATGGCAAGTTCTATTTCTTGTTGGGTAAATGGTCCACTAATCACAGATCTATCATCCTCTGAGAGAGGGTTAACTAGGGAGACGAAATGTGTCAGAACATCAGGATTTGGCGTATTAGCTGAGCTGAACAGCGTTGTATAATATCTTTCAAATTCTTTCATAATCTCTTCCGTTTTTGTCACAAGCACGCCATTAGAATATATATCTGAGATATGTTTTGAATTTGCATGCCGACGCTCATCAAGTAACGCCTGGCGCGTTGGTTCTTCCGAGTGCAAGGCACGGGTTGTACGAGCGCGAATGCGAGCACCTCTATAGCGTTCAGCATCGTATTTTTGAAGGTGGCTTTTAACAAGAGTGATTTCATTTATATATGTGCCAGGTGTTTCTGATTCCAGCTCATGAAGGTTATAAAGGCTTTTCCGCAACATTTTTTCTTCGCACTTTCTGACATACGACCTTATCGAGCTAATTTCGATTGCTATGTCTCGAATTTCCAGTTTAAACATTTCCCAGGCTGCAAATGAGTGTAAATTCTTAGAAAAGCAAGATGATAGCAATGAACGTACTCGAGAAATGAATTCTTTATCACTAATTAGGCTTACATTAAGCTTCCACAGTTTCCACTTTGGTTTGAAATTAGTGCGACCATTATCACCAAACCGGGCGATCACCATGCAGTGATCAGAGAATGAAATAGGCTGCACTTCACATGAAATCCGGCAATTTAGGAGTGCTGAAGAAGCATATATGCGGTCCAGACGAGCATGCGAACAGCCTTGGAAATGTGTGTAGGAGTACGAACTACTAGCACAAGACCAGGTATCAATGAGGCCAGCGTTATCAGTGATGCATGTTAGCACTTCAGCACTCCTATCCCGCCTGTTCACTGACTGAGCACGATCAGATGGATTGCATACACAATTGAAGTCTCCCATGAGAACGACAGAACGATCGCAATCTAGCATGTTACCCATAGTTTCAAAAAACTTAACTCGATTAGCTTCATCACTGAAAGCATAACATTAAGTAAACGCCACAGCACACCATGCAACTGAAAATCGCAACTTATGAAGCGGCCTTGGCTGTCGACGTTATAAATGAGATCAGAAAAAGGAAGATTTCTCTTTAGAAACAAAAACAACCCGCGGAAAGGCCAACAGAGTGTGATACGCAAACAAAGTAATCTGTGAGGAAAGGCTGCAAGGCATTGCCGGTCATCTCATCGCTCTCCAACTTTGTCTCCTGAATGGCGACAAAGTCAAAGCGGCCATGAGATAGTAATCGGCGCAGCTGTACCTGTTTCTGTCTAGATCTCAGCCCTCGTACATTCAAAGTTGCAAAGCTCAGCTGCTGTGACAGCGCCATGGTTACTGACAATTGTTTTAGGTATGTTGCATCGAGTTCGGTGACGCCTCTCGAGAGGTGACACCTGGACTTCTGGACCTTGATCGTCGAGATCTTCCCATCTTCTTAGATGCTTTACGACGAGTTCCTTTCAAGGAAGAATCGCTGCCTTCCGTCGTATCCCCTGACTTTGTCTCGCACATCGCACGACGCTTTGCCACTGCACCAAAACCAGGCACACCTGTAGTAGGATGCTAGCTAGGCGGTGGCCCAGCACCCTGCAGATCAAGCACAGGCACGGCAGAGGCACTCACATCACCACTTTCTTGCGGAGCAAGCGATGACACGGTAGAGGAACGCACATCCCAACTTTTTTGTGGTGCGTGCGACGACACGATTGAGGCATCCACTACATCTTGCTGAGGACGGTGGGAGGACACTGTCTGCACAGCTTCAGACACGTCCTGTTGCGGTGGTGCATGATCTTGAAGCGCGGTTGATGTAACTCCGCTTACTTCCTGCTTAGGCAACGCTGATGGGCCTTCAGCCACATGTGATGTCGTTGATCCGATTGCTCCTTCTGTTGACAAACCTCCTGTTGCGTCGAGGACTTCCGTCGCGTCCATGAGATGTTCTTGGACAACCTCATCAGGGGGACGCGTGCCATGCCGGAGCTTATCAGCATACGTCAAAGCGCATTCATCAGCTGAGTGCCCAAATCGGCGACAACTATCACAACGAGGCGTACGACATTGACGGCGTATGTGTCCCACCTTATTACAGCGAAGACACAGTGGTGGCCTTCCTGGGATTAAAACAAGACATTGTATGCCACATACTGTCAAAAGATGTGGCACCTCGCTGACAGAGACACCATCATTGAACGACAGCATGACGTCCCGGTTCAAAGTCCGCATGTCTTCCATGTCTGCGACTCTCCAATTTTCAAGCTTGATTGACCTAACTTTTCCATATAACTGAAGCGCTTCCCTTATATAGCCATCTTCTAAATGCTCAGGCAGCCATAGGAGCTTCGTTTTCACGGCGTTTGGCTCGGGGTCTATCACCATGCAGCGCCGGTTTTTAACTAGGAGCTCCCCATAGTTCACAAGTGTTGTTTTTGCCACACTGGTTTTGCATGTCACCATACAAACATGCGACATCTGAAACTGTCCGATAGAGCTGATCTCTTTAAGGTCAATGGCGTTACGTAGAGTATCTCTGAAATCCTGGGCACGGTATGGACGTCCAGCAAGGTCGGCATGAAGAAAGACGGAATTCGCAACAAGCTTACCCGTAGGTAGACGGGGAAGAACGGTCCGGTAACTATTACTACTGGCCGACGCTTGAGTAGTACCTCGGCCTAAGGCCGATTGATCCTTTTCGGCGGAGAGCATCAGAAAACACAGCCGTTCGAAACGGCGTCATCTTCTTCCTCCACTCAGCCATACAGCCACGCTTGCAAGGGTTGCATTCGTGCGAACCATATGATTGCGTTCGAGCGCCCTCGGCGAACGGAACCACCTAGAAACGCGGTACGGGCGAGCGGCGCCGCGTGGCGCCAGCGGTAAAACGCTGTATCTACTGGAGTGTTGCCTCCGGGAGTGGCAGTTCTGGGTTTGTACCTGGAGTAGTAGTGCTATCCCTCTAAAATAGCCCTAGTACTTTGCTTAAAATGCAAGCACACGTTTACGTGCAGTCGTGATTTCTGGCAGGGATGAAGGGACACGAAAGCGATCCGATCAACGTCCAAGCAGGTCGAGCGCGAGGATCAACAACAGGCATCTTTTACGTCTTTTTCTGGCGTCTGTTTTTTCCACTACAAAGATGATGAGTTTGCGAAGCCGTTTGAAGCCAGAGCGATTGAGTTTTGCCAAATATATGCACTAAGCTTCACTCCCATTCTGACTTACAAAATATCGCATCGGAGGTTCGCCCTCCCACAGATAAGTAGCGGTAATGCGTACATAAGTTTGTGTATTCAGAGAAATTCATCTATTCAAGGCTAGATGGGGGTATGGGTTCTCCGGAACATGGGATTAACGTAGCAGCAATTGACCCCGGGCACGAAGCCATTAAATAGTAGGCATTAAGAACAACCCTCGAGCTCAGCCCGTGTTTTCAGTCACGGGAGGCCACAAAGGTAGATGCAGATCCTTGTGATATTGTTGTATCGGCGCGGCCACCATGGATGCCAGCGCCGGGTATAAAGAACAAAAGGCACGCCGCCACAGTGGCCGGAATTGAAGACTAGAACGCAGAAGGGCACCGAGGCGAAGAAGACCTTTATTGTTTGGGCAGCCGGTTAAATAGTCGTTGTTGCTGTAAAACTTCATTTGGCTCTGTTTACAGAGGTGCTGCGCTGCTGCCCGCCAGGATCGTCAGTCTTGATGCCTCTATGCCCAGCTGGACTCAGCAGGGTTGGTTTCCATAGTCCAGAGATTCTTTGGCCTCAGGCACATTGCCAGCTCGCTGCACTAGACCCATTTCGTCTTCACAGTGGTCGCTGGCCAGCCGTGGCTGGCCAGCGACGAATTATTGGAATTTCATTGTTTTCTGGTATTGCCATGTAGCGTGATAGAGGGTGGGCTTCATGTTGATCAGCAAGATAAACCCACCCCCACATAAATCTCTAACTAGGGCAGAGGCAGTCGACTGGAGACAACTTCAAACAGGCACCTTTCCCAACCTATACATACTAAAAAGAATGCACCCTACACGATACGCAGACAAATTCTCCTGGTGCAAGATGAAACCCGGTTAAATAAGCACGGCCGGATACGGCAGCACCCACTGTGGGTGGCTGAACTTGGTTTCGACCGAAACCCAAACCGCGATACAACATACATCCACCTCTTTTCAAGAAAAACCAGGGGTAGAGAAACATCCTTATACAATTCTAAAATTGCTGTTGCATATTTCTTTTGAAATACATGAAGGAACAAAAATATTCATGCAATGTTGCAACTTGAATTAAAATACGCAAGTACGCATAATTGAGAGACATGAATGAAAATATGTACTTATTGACATTACTATAACATAGCAGAATGGCCCCCTATGACACTCCCTTCCCTAATAAGGAAAATTAAGACTACCTCTGAAGCATTCAGAAACAATTCTGAATCAAAAGCAAGACATTCAAAAGAGCTGATGCCTATTCACCTTATGCACTCGGTAACTTTTTTCTGAACACACACAAAAACACAACCACTGCACGTATGTTCAGATAACATTGGAAGTGGGGAAAGGCCCGTACTACACGACAATAATACACGCGAGAGGTAGTGTACACGGAAAGTCGTCTGAACCCATGTTCAGATTAACATTGCTTAAGAAGAGAAGTGATGTATTACTCAGGAAGCATAGAAGCATAAAGACATTTATAACATGGAACAAAATGCAATGTACCCGCCGCGGTGGCTCAGTGGCTAAGGCGTTGCGCGGCTGAGCACGAGGTCGCGCGATCGAATGCCGGCCGCGGCGGCCCCATTTCGAGGAAGACAAAATGCAAAAACGGCCGTGTGCCCTCCACTACGGCGCGTCTCATAATCAGAACTCATCTTGGCACGTAAAACCACAGAAAGAAAATGCAATGTCTTTACAGTAACGAGCACGATCTTTAAAATGGCCCGGCACCATCCGGCGCCTTTCTGAACAGTGAGGCAATTGTTGCCTAGGAGGTTTTGGTTCAGCGCCCTTTTTTGGAGCTAATGGTGACTCCGAGGTTACATTTGAGCTTTCATGCTCGCTGAAACACTCGCCAGACGAAGGAGGGAGTGGAGAACATGACTTTGCAATTGAGCCTTGAGGCTCGTATAAGCAGTCGCCAGACGAAGCTAGAAGCGGAGAACAAGATTCGAACAAGTCTGACGACTCACTTAAGCACCCCTCAGTAACAGCTGTGCGCGAACACTCCTAACTGCATTGGAGCACGATGGCTCAGAGACATGCCCGTTATTTGTATATAAGAGAACGAAGCATGAGGACGGGGCACAACAGTCATTTGTTGCTATGGTGCCTGCATTGAACCATTTGGTTCAGTTACACACCCATCGGGCGAAGAAAAGAGTTAATTTTGGCTGGGCACCACAGTGGGACGTTGCATCGGTGCCTGAACAGAATCTTCACATTCTATGAAACGCTCAGCAATCGACGATGCGAGCGATGCATTTCGATTGGGCACGTCCGTCTGCATTAGTAATCGTGCCTGGTTCTCTTGCCTTGCAGACGAATGGAATGGAATACTCATTCGAGCTACTTCAAGAGTTGCATTGTAAAGCACGAAAACATTCGTGAATGAAAAAAAGTGCATTGCAATGGGGAATTCACTGAAGAAAGAGCTGGAGGAACTCTGTCAGAATGCTTGACAAACAGGATTACTTGTATGGACATATGCGTCAGCATGCGTCTGTCGCGCCAATTCGAACGAGCATGCTGACAAGGAGATGTGGTCAATATGAACATCATCGTCACGAAGCGCCTCGACTAGAGCATGCCACGCTGCGCGAGGTCGAGAAGGAAGAGAAGAAGAAGAAGAAGAAGACACCGACGACGTCTCACGCTGGCGTTCTGGTCGCGCTCGATTCCGGGGCGCGACCGAGAACCGTGGGGACCTTTCATCCGTCGTTTCCGAAACGGGACTCCACTCCAGGGGAAACCTAGTTCCACTCCGCGGCCATGGGTAAGTGGCCTGACATCTTAATGCGACCTGAGCATGATCCTTAGTCGAAAGGTGCGCGGAAAAGACCTCCATGCACAGTGTTCGGCTCAGAAGCAACTATGATGCCGTCAGGGTATACGTATGCACATCCCTCCCTGTGCCGTCCGATGACGATTGTGAGTGACATAAGCCCACAGAAGCGCACGTTAAGCTGGATTTACTGACGGGAAGGATCGCCTAATCAGTCCGCAGACACAGGCCACCAGACTGAACTGCAACGAATTGTGCGGCAAAGCAGCTAGTCAGCTCCTTCCTTGTGTGAGAAAGTGATTCTGTGGCGCTGTGCTACGCCACGCTCGTCAGCAGACTGAAGCAGCGATCCGGCCCTGTCGTGTAAATTCTGCCTTAGATAGATGTCGTCGTAACGGAAGAAGGGCTGCGTTAATTCGGTCCCCTTTAAAGGGATGCTAAATATGAATATCAAGGGGCTCTGCATTGGCACATTGCGAGTATGCAGTCCCAGAGCCACCACTGTTACCATGACAGGAGGTGCGTTCGAGCGTTCGGCGCTAATGCGGGGAAACGGAGGAGCGCTGATGGCGTCGGCAGCACGTCTGCGTGTTGCTTTGTTGGTGCTGCCAGAATTTGTTTCTCTCTGTCGCTCTTGCTCTTATTTTCTATTTCTCTCTCTCGAGCATAGCGCGCGACGCGCGCACTCTCTCTCGCTCTGATTTTCTCTTTCTTTCTTCCGAGCATAGCATGCGACGCTCCGCGATGTGGTTGCTAGGCAACGCAGTGGCAGGCGGCACACATTACGGCCGGCTTAAACAGCTCCGCTGTTGAAAAACGTGACCAATTCCACTCTGTCAAGGTGGATAAGCTGTTCAGCAGATGATACAGGCATGACACAGCATCTTGAACAAAGGTACGAACACGTTTATTGTCTTTATCGGTGGTCATCTCCACGAAAGAGAACATGACGTGCTCATGTTCGTAGGCGAAGAGCAAGGCGAAGAGAAATGGCGGGAACGGTAGCGAGAATGTCAGCGGCGGCGGCGGGCGGCTAATACCACCGATTAAGATCGCGCACAAAACGCCAAACCAGTGTTGTTCGGAACGGCGTTCCTGGAACTAGTTCCTTTTGTCAGGAACGGAGGAACGCCACCGTTCCATTAAAGGTCGGTGGAACTGTAAAGGTAACTCGTTACGTTTATGAAGGAACGGCAGTGGGAACGGCGTTCCTCCTGTAAACGTTCCACGGCATTGAACAGACTGCACGCACGTACGCAGCACATCATGCTGGGTGGATGGGCGACCACGTGAGGCGCAAAGAACTACCGCTCGTCTGTCACGTGACTGTACGGAATTTTTTTTCGTGAGTTCTCCGTTGTATTTTTTGGTAACTAGGCTTCAAAATTGTCACGTGACGGTCTCTCCTGTAGTTTCTTTCCTCCATGCCGGCCTGCCGCAAAGGAAACGTGACGTCAGGATCGCAGCGCCACTCGAGGGACATCGTGGTAGTTGGAAAGTTTCCAGTCCTCACGGGCACCGAACCCTTCCTCCCGATGCACAGGATGAGCTGTCGCGGTACTTGCTGGTACTGGTTGACTGTCCGCTGTCGCAGATGAAGAACTTCGAGGGATTGAACTTTTCTTCAAGTACAACACGGCAGTACCCTCAAGCGCTTCGGTGGAACGGCTCTTCAACACTGCCAACGAAGTGCTGACGAAAACATTTGCAGTGGCTTAGCTCGGCTATGCCAGGATATACGTAGCGTTCGGCCACATCGTTCAGAACCGGTAGACCTTGTGACATGGGCGGGTAACGATACCCATTGGTAACGCTAAAGAGTGGAATCTTCTGCTTAACGAGAAGGTTCTTGCACGTTCTACAAGCCCGCGGCGCGGTTTCACCGCACTTAGGCTTCGCCGCTAAACTCAACGTTTCACGCATGGCACTACTTACCGGCGTCAAGTCTTTCATGTGTCACAGTCTTTCACACACGTCGCACACATATCGAAACGGATTGTTTACGAAGTCCGTCTCGAGGGCCGAGTCGCACTGGCGCTTTCGCTAAGTTTCACCGCATAGCCAGTGAATCACCAAGCCTTGACGTCATCAACGGCGTCTTGTTTCTGCTGCTGACACGGTCGGGCTCGTCGCTAGACGTTCCTCCCTTAGCTCCGGTATCTCCGCAGCACGTTTAGCCTTCTGTTCGTTCTTCTACGCTCAACCGCTAATTGCCAGGCAACTACTTCGCGATCCGATGAGTTAAGGTTCTCCGCTCTTCTGCGCCGCTGAGCAGCGATTTCGCTCTCCTCCATGGCTATACGACACTGGCAAACGCCCAGCGCTATCGATCAAACACCCAGCGCAAACGCCAAGGGCAAACGCCGGGCAAATGCCCGGCGCGCCAGCTGTGCGCCGTGTGATGTCACTGCTCCTCGCACATGCGCAGCACGGCTCTCCAGGAGCCACGCGAAACTGCTGAACCTCGGCCAGTGTAGCTCAGGCTACAAAAATCACCAGCCCTTCCCCTGTCGAGAAAATGGGGTTAAGCGAAGCTTTTGGCAAGACGACGCTGCCGCAGGCGTTCCGCTTCGTTTGCCCTAAAGTCAGGGTCAGCGGCTCTTCGCTGAGGTTTGGCCTCAACATCGCGCTCCCTCAACTCGGGGTCCGCAGCTCTTCGCTGACGTTTCGCCTGGCCTTCGGAAGCTATCAGGCTAAAATCGGCGCGTCGACGACGAGCCCTTTCCCGCTATCAGCCACACGTGATTTCTCTTTCTCTTTCTCTCTTTCTTTCTTTCCTTCTTTTCTTTCCTTCCTTCATTATTTCTTGTCCGTGGTGCATATCCAATTCGGGTATGCACCACACATGAGTTTAATATTGTTAATCGTGATGTAACTGACGAGCATGTGAAGTTATTGATGTGATGACCAATCAGTCATGTTAGTGATACATTAGTACCCTTCCATGCCAATTTTGGTATATACCAAGGGAACGAGACGCGAGTTTTCGATAGGATTTTATCGTGACACCCCCCCCCCCCCCCACCACCCCCACCACCACCAACACTTGTGATGCAATACAAGATTCGCTTGAAAAACGGGTTCTTCTGTCAGGCACGAAGATTGAGATGCAACTCTTGCAGAGTTCAAACAAGGGACTTAAGTAAGTTGCGAATATGTATACTGGACGTTTCTTTTTTCCACTCATACTGCAATATTGAATTAGCATTCACTAAACGCCTATGTATTGTTCCTTTCAATGCGGTTTCTTGTGCAAGAAATTTAATTATATTGGTGCATGTGAGTAACTTGCTACTTGCACATCTGAAGCGCAGTATCCTTCGTGACTGCGCATTTCAAGACCGAAGTGGAAAGTGGCATATGTGTTGCACTTGTAATCGACGAGCACCAAAGTTGCAGTTAGACATATCTGGAGTATGTCCGTTGCTCCCTGAAAAAAAAAAATCGTATAGGAGCCGTTCATTGGATTCTTTGTATTTCCAGATAATCTGCTGCCGGCGATGTTCAAATTCCCATAACATACGTAGTTCGATGTGAGTTTTAAATTTCTCATTTTATTTCGCCTCAGGATGATCCGACACCATATTTTAATTAAAGAATCATAAAATGTTAGGTTGATGTAACGACACGTTCCAATGTTCAAAGTGTAACTGCGGAACGCGTTAATTTCGCATTAAAGGAGCTTGTAACGGCAACTCGTTTCAATATTGGGACGGAACGAGGAACGAGCTTTCGTTCCTGTTCAGAGGAACGTGTACAACACTGCGCCAAACGCACGCGGAAAACCAGACAAGACGACAGACGTCGTGGGGCGGAGAACGCATTAGCTTTAGGCAGCCTACATGCAAGGCAGAGCTTGCATGTAGGCTAGCTAATTCGCATGGACGACTATCGCCGCACCGAGGAACCGGAGGAAACTAGACATTCGCGACGGGACCGCCACCCCGGGAGAGCGGAAGGAAAGGAAGCTAGGCGCGCAGCCACAAACGATGACAAAGAGAGGGAGGTGCGAGCATAGACTTGAGTTTCCGTTGACGCACATGACAAAATCCACGGAACCCTAGCCATAGACAGCTTGACTGTGAAAAATATATGCAGATAACATCGACGGTAATTCTCCAGGTAAGCGAATAGCCCGCGCCACTCGGTTATGCGAGGGCCTACGTACGACGGTGTAACAGCAGCCCTCCCCTTTTCTCTCCCTCCTCCCTTCGCAACTCGGTGGCTCGAGAGCACGCTCCCTTCCCCTTAGCAAAAGTGAAAGGTGTTCACTTGCGAAAAAAATAAAAATAGAACATGAGCGGCGATTTAGCGGTAAATGCGAAAGAAATGCGCCGCAATACGATTTCCCTCAGAGGTCTCGGATCCACCAGATAGCAAGGTGGTGTTCAGAAGCTCACTCGCACTATGTCTTGCCTTTTCAAAGAGCAAACCGCAACTGACCGTGGTCAGCAGCAAACCGTCGGCGGTTGCACTAAGGCTGGACCCCGGCCCAAACGTCAAAATTAAATGTTTGTTTTTGCTTTTCGACGTGCCCTTGCACGTTTGCCAACTAATCAAACACCGGATATCGAAAAGAACTAGCACCTGCACCCCCCACACTCACACATTAACACAAATATATATATATATATATATATATATATATATATATATATATATATATATATAACATATAGGCGCCAAACGAATGTGGCGCACACCTTGGAGCACTTCATGTCAGTTGGCTACCGAGAAACAGATACTTCCCGTCGTGGCTTGATTTTACAGCGGATTCTACGACGGCGGGGTCCTCCACCGCGCTCACAGCGGGCTTCACCGGAACGGCGGCTACAAGCTCAACGGCGCCTACAAGTTCTACGGCGGCTACAAGCTCGACCAGTAAGTAAGCGTGAGGTTTCTCCTAGATGGTGCCGCTCAAGTGACTATGCCACGCCTTTGTGGAGCCAGGAACATTCGTGCCATGTCCTTGTGAGAACCTACACTCGGTTTCACACATCGCCAGCAATGCTGTTGAAGTACGGGATACATTTTTCAGTGGCTGCGTTGGCACTAACAAATAGTTCGGCGTTTTTGCCGTCAAATATGAGGAACTCTTCGTTATTTAGATTCAGCAATAAAGAGAACGTCCTGCCTTAATAAGCAGCACACCGTGCTAATCCTTGTTTGAGATAATTTTGGCTTTTGTTTCATTCTTTTCGGGTTTTTCATTTGCTGGTCGTTACGCCGGCCTCCAGTGCATGCTCGTGCTGCTCGCGAGAGCTACAGGTCAAAACCTCAATGAAGCGCGCGCTTATGATGACCAAAGTTACTGCGTAGATTCCACTGCGCTGCACGCTAAATACGAAACGGAGTGTAGGAAGTGATGTCGTAACATGCACGTTCCCTCGGGATGTGGCGTGAGGATTCGTGCGAAACTGGGCGAAAGTAATTAAACCATAGCCGACAGCTTTTGAGATAATTGACGCTTATTTGAAATAGGTGGCCGTTGTAGTACCTTTATAGACAACGAAGAGCAACCATGAAGCGCGTTTCGGATACCGCGAACTGAGTCCTAAATCAAGGATGCAGCGTCGACATGACCACCCACCACACAAATTTGTCCACGCATTGGAGGCGGCGCGTCTGGAATTTGAGAGTGACATCTAACCAAAATATTGGCAGTGCCACGTTCGTAGCACACCAGTCTGTTATATGCGCGGAGTTCGAAACCGAGTGTGTCACTGAGCAATCTTCGGGTCTCGGGCGGATACGGCCATGTAACAAAGAAATGTTTTTGTGAGGAATAATCGCATAACCACACCGGACGTATATATAGCGTACTTGGCCCGTGCTGCTGGCCGGTGTCGATTTTGTGCCTATACTACGCGAGGTGCACCCGCTTTTTTGGTAACAAACGTGGTTTGCCCAGCATGCAGCGTCCAGTGTAAAACAGGCGTGCTTGCACTGTGTGACATCCGGGATTATATGTTCCATGGTGTGGACACTTGAAGCTGTTTCTTTTGTGTGTCTATCTCGTCCAAGCCGGCAACCCTTTTGCAAACAGTGAATGTACAGGTGTGTCACGCGGCATAGTTATAGCAGTCCTAAATGATTACAAGAGACCTTGAGTGAATGTTAGCGTTTGACCTCACAAAGCAACAGCTGGGCTATGAGCACCAAGGAACATTGCAAGGACTCCCTTTATTTCGATCCCATAAGGTTTATCAAAGCAAATCTAAGTAAACAAGCGTTGCCGTATTTCGTTGGTAACGGAATGACGGCCCATAAGGACGGGGATCGAACGTGTGACCTCGCACGTCAACACAGAACGTACACTGTTGCCGATGAGCAACCACGGCGGGAAACTGGCGATAAAACACAAAGAGCATTTGTATTTTTGTTAACCTTTTCACGTTTGAGTCCGCCTCGCTGTTATATCTGAAGTCACAACATATAACGCCAAGCTTTACGCTCAGCGAAAGCGAGTAAAGAAGCTAGGACGCTATGCACTGTAAAAACAGTTGGCACCTTTTAGGGCGTATTTTTTGCCACAGAACAATAATCGTCATCTGTCTTGCCTGGCTGTCCTCTCTTTAACGCTGTGCGCCCAGTACTTCCACGTCACGAACGGCAAGAGCGTTATCAGCGTGACACAACGTTCTCGGCCGGAAAGTAGCAAGTGTAGAGTTATCAAGAAAGAAAACGCAAGCAAGACGGATGACTATTACTGTTATGTGGTAAAAATACACCCCAAAGGGTGCAACTGTTTTTATAAGGTATAACGTGAAGCTATTCTAATCCGTTTCTATGCGATTTCCGCTGTTACTCCTCCGCGATTGGTCAGCACTCTTCGGGCCCCGCCCTTATCGCTTGTCATTCACATGACGTCAGGAAACAGCGAGAAGTCCCTCTCTCAAAAAGACGAGTACGCACTGATTTTGCATCATAATGGCGGACAAGATAAAGAAAAAATATAACTTACCATTCTACCGCTCACCACGTCAAAGTATCCACTGCAGATGCAGTAATATTTCGGACAAAAAATGAAAAATTTTCCAGAATAGCCGGAGACTACTCGGTTTTCGCGTGGCAGTACAACGTTGTCGAGCCCTTTGCATGCCTCCGTGATTTTCGACCAGTAACCACAAGCTAACGAATGGACGCGGACCAATGGCAGACGCCGGCCCCACTCCCCTCATCCGTTAATCTCCTCATCCGTTTAGCTCGGTCCCACTGAAACCTTCTCTATTCCTGCGCGCTCCTCGCCTCTTGTCCGCCAACTATAGATAAGAAAATCCTGTCAAGGCTCGCAAAGCTATTGGCTTTGAAAGCAAACGTAAGTGGCCTCCAATAAACGAGGAGATTGTTTGATTGGGCTATGCAAACAACGTTACTGGCCACCACACGATGTTTGCAGTCCGCGGTTACGTAAATTTGTCCTGAAGAGTTACAGTCGGCAGTTATTTGACGTCATATTGCCCCTGATGTCAGTCTTATTCCCGCGCAGCCCGCCACGAAGACCACGTCTCACCGAGGCACGAGAGGCATAGGAAGCATAGGAAGCATAGGAAACATAGGAAACATAGGAATGAAGCCACAGAAGAGGATGGTAAGTGGGAGAGGTTGCTGCAGCGACTTCTCATGTAAGACAGACCAAGTACTGTGCAAGTGGCGTTTGCGTGAAAGACTATAAAAAAGTAAAATAATAAAAACACATAAACCATCTATAACTATAAAGGCGAGGTATGTTGGAGTGATGAGAATAACGCAAAAAAGAAAAAGAAAAAGAAAAGGAAAACGGCGTGCATTCAAGTGTCGACCACGCTTATGTGCCAGCTATATCTGGCGCGGGGTAGGTAATCAGAGCAACAGTAAATTTGCATTATAATACGATCTATAGAGTTCAAATCTCTTGATTTGAGGGTTTTATTGCCTATAGGCTGTCGCCCAGCACCTGAAGGACTTCACGAAGGATGGTGTGAATGAAGATAAATAATATTGGTTCGGAGAGTGAGGTATTCATTCAGAGAGGTGGTACGTGGAAAGCAATGTGCGTTGTGTTAAGTGTACCAACACGGCACTTTTGGTCAGCGGGGAATTCTCATAAAGGTGTGAGTTTATGAAAGACGGGAAGTCCCTGCAGTGAGAGAAGGTAGAGGTGTCTGGTAGCCTAAATAAAGCGATAGATTGTGAGGGGGGTTAGCACTCACCATTGTGAGCCCGTGGAAAGCAATCGTACGGTGAAGAATTCACCCTATAGATAGCTCAATTGTCAGAGAAGCAATGCGAGGCACATTTCGATAAGAGCGCTCGAGCCATGGTACTTATGGCAAGGTGAAGAATACGCGAATAATAGGAAGTGAGTGACTAGGGCGAAAAGTAAGAGTTACATGTGTGACCGCCTACCACTCTTTACGATAACGTTTTGCGTTTGTGTCACCTTAAGGAAGGAGACGACGATTATTGTTAGGAATGGCCCGTGAAGCACCGGGACCACGGCGCGGGAATGGTAGATTGACTAGGACATTATTTCAGCAATACCATGCATTCACAGCCAATTTGTCACCGTTAGACAAAAGTGTGATGTGCATCAAGCGCATGCTAAGTCTACATCGCTAACGCTTCATGCGCATGCGTTTTCATTGGTGGGTTGCGTATTTACGGTACCAACCCATGGTATACCGGTTGTAACGCCGAACTGCATGTCTTTTAATGTTCCACCAATTGCTCGTTTTATTGCAGATGATATGTAAGTATTCCGCGTTTTTAATTTTAAGAATAATAAATAATATTCAGGGCTAAAACATTCACTATGGGTGGACTTTCTAATGCCGAAAAAGAGCGCTAAGAGCAGAGCTCGACGACGAAGCGCATAATTCAAGACACTATTCCGTCTGATTCATGTACCACTGAAGAAAACCTCTCGTATAACGTGATTTCGACAGGCGATTGGGCTTCCACAGTTCTAATTTTACTCATTCAAAGAGCAGCTTTGAGGACAAAGCAGGTGCATCAAATAAGAAGGAAGAAATTGCGTAAAAGTTTCTTAAGGGCTTATAATGTAAGGGATAAATAAGTAAACATCAAAAAGTCAGCTGTTATGTTTATATATCTGGAGGCTATTCATCTGGAGCACATATTCAACCAAAGTAGAACGGCTGTGGATGGACCTATTTTACAAAAAAGTATTCCACCATGTCATGCTGAGGTGTACACCTGAATAATTCCTCGGCAGAGGGCAAAAATCAGAACTAACAATTCTAGGTGAACTTCGTCGCGAAGACTTATTGTGCTCAAAAGTGTCTAAATTTCGTCTTAGTGGGTCTGAAATGGTTTGAAAAAAGGTTGTCGACGCGTAGGGTACAATCAGAGGAAAACATTAGTGGCAGAATTTAATTGAAGCGTCTCATATTAAGAGAGCTACGGACGATTAGAAGTTACGATCCTTCCTAGGCAAGCTTCTTCTTCTGAACTCGTTCTCCGAGTAATCGGGGCTAAGCTCCGCCTTCACTGGCTCTGCATCATGATGCGAAGTCTCGTCGTCTACTTCCGGTTGTCTTGGAGCAAGCGCGCGAAGCCTCTCCAACATCTCCGCTAGCGCTTGGCCTTCGATCTCCCGCGAGAGCTGTCCAAACAGCGTCGTTGGGAGCGTCCCGTCCCAGTGCCGAGCGTGTCTGGTATTCCGGTAACCACAGGCGAGCTGGGTGTTTCGACGGATGGGCGGAAGCATAAATTCAAGCCCCTCCATACTACTACCACTCTGGTGGTGGGGCTTTAGCGTAAACGGGTGTGCCCTGCACGGTGCAGTCACCTGGAGGCTCAGAGTTTAAGCAATCAAACACAGAGCTACTATTGCTGTAACCAAGCGTAAAATATTTTAAGTGAAACGAAAGCTCGAGACCAACAGTGTCCGCGTAGCTCGCGTCAACACGGAGAACGCTGTAACACAAGCAGACTGCACTTGCTGTGTGCCGAAAGTGCTTGACTGTATAGGGATCAATTGTCTTTGTGTATTCTGTTTCGGTTACAATTTTTAAATAAACAAATTACCTACATTTCAACTATTACTAGTTCGCTACACTAACAATATTTGTTCATCATAACGTCGATGACGCGACCCGGGTAGCCAGCCGGATAGCTCGCCCAAATGACGTCCATCGGGCTAAGCAGTCATGCTAAGCAGAAGCCGTCAAGGGGGTGGCTGAAAACTCAGGGGAGCAATCGGCAGCTGATGCACATTTTCAAAAACCTCATAATACATGACATGCTTTACGCGGAGCGCTTAAATGTGTCACTTAATGATGAAAAGAACCTCCGTTAACGACTCATTACGTTTGTAGAAAACCATCAAAATCGTTTCAGTGTTCGTTTAAGCACCCCTGACGGGATGTGGTTGGCAGATACGCGTTGTTAGGATAGGAATGAACACATTTATTGAAAAAATTGGAGCAGGTATTTGCTGGGTGCTACTTTTATCATGTTACTATAGTTTCTAGTGCCATATAAATTACGCTACTAGTTATTTATGCTCCGTTTCGCGCGCAAACACCGGGTGCAGTAGAAGTTTGAAGGAGTTCTAGAACTGGTTGCACCGACAATTAAAAACTAAATGCATATCATCAACCAATGTGAAAGCAGCATGTGATTCTGCTGAGCCTTTAATCCGCAAATGTAAGCCACTCGGCATGCACTGGTAGATACTTGTTATTGAAAGGCGTGGTAGTAGTAGCTGTTCATTGTGAAGGCATGTATTGCCATGTATAAGAAAATATGGCGCAATTTCACGAGCAATCAACAAAGTCGTGAAGTGCGTGAGAAACACAAACGACTCTTTAGCGACGTGTGTGGTATGATATATTTTCACGATCGCACTATCAGAACACGTTATACAGGTTTTCCCCCTCGGTGTAAAACGGAGTACACTGAAGAAAACCTCTCGCATAACGTGACTTCGACAGACGATTGGGCTTCCACAGTGCGAATTTTACTCATTCAAAGACGAGCTCTGAGGACAAAGCAGGTGCATCAAATAAGAAGGAAGAAATTGCGTAAAACACTTGTCTCTCCTCTTTACACGCACATGCATAGTATACAGTCTGATGCTTGTGCCCTTTAAAGGGGCACACAAAGGAAATTGACTGCTGTTGAGATAGGCTTGCTGAGAGTAGGCTTTTGTAAGGTGAATTGCGTACATGCACAAATATAATTATGAACCATTTTGCCCAGGAAACCCGCTTTCTTGCGGGTGAGATAAAAGCCAGATAAATATAGTTTAAGCTTGTCTCCCGCGTACAGATGGTTTCAGTGTTTACAAACAAACCTCGCTTGCCGCTGATTGGTTGCCCCATCGGAACTTCCGGCAGGAGAGCTAGAAGGACTTCCGGCTATATGTTGTTTGAAGGCATGCGCGACGTGAGGCCGGCGTGTCGATATTTGCACTGCTTGGTGGAATCTGTGATGAGTTGATTCTACATCGTGAATATTGTCGAGATGACGAGCGACTACTTTAGGGCGCTTAGCACCGAAGCAAAAGAACGGTATCGCCAAAAGTTGATGTTTAGAGACAGAGAGCTGCCCGATCCGCTGGACGATGATGTCGTGCGATTTTCGTTTTCGCCGGGCTCCAAACACCTTCCCTCAGTTACAACCCCACAGCAACAAGCGGAGCATCTTAGTGAGGACATGCAATGAACGCAGACTGTTGTCTTCAAGGCAGGTAATGGGACTGCCGAAAACTAGAAAAACTTTAATAGCACTTTTTTCTTCTTTCTGGGGTTTTACGTGCCAAAACCAGTTCTGAAAATGAGGCTCGCCGTAGTGGAGGGTTCCGGATTAATTTTGACCACCTGGGTTCTTTAACGTTGCCCTACAACACAAGCAGACGGGCGTTTTTGCATTTCGCAATTGCACTTTTATTGCTGCAGGATGGATGATGAAGTGGTAAGCTGTGCATGTGTACATGCAAATGTTTTCTGCGTCATATGCCTTGTTTCTGCCTTTCAATATGCATTCACAAATAACTGTACATTCTCAAAAGTCATTTAGTGCAAGAAGCCTAGGTCGACTGAAATGGGATTAACTTAAATGCTCACGAATTTACCACACTTCTAACAAAACGAAACCTGTAGTGTTGGGCACGAGATTGCAATCCATATTTGGCCTCCGTTAATTCGTAAATGCTTTCAGAATGTGGCCGAAACTTCCTACATGCATGTACGGAAATCGCAAACTTTTCTACGTTTCTGCTCTGCGATACCGATACGAATGCTCACATGCCGCCGCGGTGGCTCAGCGGCTACGGTGCCCGGTTGCTGACCCGAAAGACACCTTTTGGGCCCCGGCTGTCGCATTTCGATGGAGGCCAAATGCTAGAGGTCCGCGTACTGTGCGATGTCAGTGCACGTTAAAGAACCACAGGTGGTCGAAATTACACGAGCCCTCCACTGCGGCGTCCGTCATAGCCTGAGTCGCTTTGGGACGTTAAACATGATATACCAACGTGCACATGTACCTAGGTAGTAAAGCTGCAGAAGTGCACTTGTGGCCCAGATACGAAAAACATTAAAATAAAACGACGGCAGCATGACACCCGTTAAACAATAATTTTAACTCATGTTCGTAGCATGGCGATCCACGCCGAGGCAAGAAACTGGATGAGTGGGCAAACTCGGGGCGAGAGTCCAGCTGCTCTCGCGTGAGTTACACGACATACGGCCAGAACAATCACGCAGTAGCACTTTTATTATTCAGCATTATAGCAGTCCGGCTACTTCACGTAGTAACGTACCTTGGATGAAGTGAGCTGAGCAAATCTGGGAGCTCTTGGTAGGCTCCCAGATTTGAAAAACACCGTTGACGAGTAAACGTAATGAAAACAGTCGATGCTCCAAGATCTACTCGCCGTCCCGCAACGCACTGAATGCCACAAGTCGCACTTATGTCGATATACCCGAAAAATAACACAGAATATGCGCAGGACGAGCGCTGCGAGTGAACAAATACCAGAAAAAACGAGCAAAAGGAACGGCTACCGGAAGTTTCCTAAGGGCGCCAGATGCCGGCGCACAGCGTTGCCAGAGCGTGGTGGCGCTGGATGAAACCGTCTATACGCGTAGTGTTGAGGCCAGCCTAATGGCAGGTATCTCACTTAATCCTCGCCTGCTAAGTCCGCTTTTGGGCAGCAACGTTTTCTTTAATGGGGCATGTCGAGTCTTCACGTGCTTTGGGAAACATAGTATCCTGCACGCTTCATAATCACATCATGGTTTTGCCTCATAAAACCCGATAATTTAACGATGTTGTCCTTCAGTATTGATTTCTTGATATACAGCCAATACACGACTAGTTTCAATACACCACCGCTGGCATGAAGCATATGTTGTGTGCTACCATGACAAACCTGCTTACCGTATGACGTGATGGTCAAAATAAACTTATTATTATTATTATTATTATTATTATTATTATTATTATTATTATTATTATTATTATTATTATTATTATTATTATTACCCTTCGAAGAGACAGGGGGGTTAGAATAAAAAAAATTGAAGGACGCTTAAGCTTCCCCTTTAAGGGTGGGACGCGATAGCATTCAAACATCCCTGGCTGCTTATCAGGCTTTTTTCTGGTATACTCAAATTACAATCCGACGCTATCACGCCTGTAGGTTGTGGTTAAGTCGTACTTTACGATTTTTCTGACGAATTTTACTTTGAGAAATTCAATTTTTGTTCACTAACGCCTTGCGGCACGCGGAGGGCCTGTGTGGTCGGGATGGTTCGGGATGTTGTGGTTCGGCATGATTATTTCCGCCAGACGCCGATGCTTAACGCCGACGCCAAAACCGCATTTTCTGCGACACGGGGCCCTTAATGCTATCGCGTTAAACAGATCAGAGTGTTGCTGAGGAGGCGCACCCACCAATTTCTTTCTTAAATTTTCTAGGAAAATCCACCGATGGCCATCTGCCCACTATTTCCGTCATCGTTGCTTCGAACCCAACCACAACGGGAAAGCAGCGAGAACTAGTGTTATGGCGATGGCAGCGCATGCGCTCTGGGCGTGGGCAAATGAGTCTATTATTGATCAATTGCCATTAACATTCGCGGTGCCATATACCAAAACGTCTAGGGGGGGGGGGGGGTGGAGATGTACATTAAATAGCCAGCCTTCCCTTCGCAACTTATCCCGTAACCTACACCTCCAGATGCAAGGAAGCAAGAGGAAGACACCGTATCCCATCTATACATTTTAATAAAAAAAGGTCTCTCTCTCTCCCTAACAAGCGTTGCCACCTACCTTTCGTTTCACGTTCTATCTGCGGACCCTGAAGCCACCCTCAGGCTTGGCGAAAAAAACATAGTCTGCGGATAGCGTATACGCTGCTGTGATCATCTCAGCTAAATTTTGCAGTTGTGCGCGGCGCGTGGATCTCGAAAGCGGAACGCGAAGTAATCTTTCGCTCAAACCCCCTGTCTTCGTTAGAAGCCTGCTCCTCACTCTATTCTGGACGCTTTATCTTGTAATATAGCGGATTCCCATACGCGGCTGCTATTGGCCAATAGCTGACATAATCAAGAAGGATGTTCGGATCAGAGCACTTCTTCCTACTGTTACGGTGTATATTTGTTGACGCAGTGTAATAAACAGCGATAGTAAGCTTTTGAATTTTGATAATTATGCACTTCCGGAAGAAGCCGATAGTCGTTGGCTCACGCTCGGCCGCGGCTGCCCGCGTAGCAGCAATTAAACTTTGGCCACCCTGCTTATCGGTGTCATAGTCGTTTGGGCCTCGCTAATTTCGACTAGTTTTGAACACTCGGGCTCGAACTCGAACCACGCGAAACTTAAGGCCAGACCACGTGCACGCTTGCCAGCGTGTGCTCACTCTTCGCCGCTGCTGGTCAGACGTGTCGGCAGACTTAGCTTCGTAGTGAGCTATTCGTAACGCTTCAAAATGCGCAAGTTGAATGTGGCTTCTATACATCGGTCAAGCTGGTGCAGGACAAAGCGGGTCCGCACTACGCAGCACAGCCTGATAGGATCATATGAGCACTCTATCCTGGTCGTGCACAAAGCTAGTGCTGCGGTTGCACGTAGCTGTGGTCTGCTACGTAGTGTAGATACCGCGGCCGCCACTGGGTGCCGCGACGAGCCGTTGGCTGAGCGCAACCGAGGCGCCAAAATCGTAAATAGTGGCGTCTACTTGAGCTTTCCGAAATCAAATTTGAACTGCGCGCCACGGTGACGTTTAGTAGGCGAAGCGCGGTGCGCACACCCCGCTTTGTCGTAGCCTTCGCAGTGCAAATGATTGAAGAAGGAGCGGCAGCACCGTGAACGATGTGTTTGATTGCCAATAACGCCACTTCTTCTGAAGGTGTTGAATATTTTTTAGCGGCAATGTTTTCCAGAAATAGTGTAATTTAAGGAGGAAAGCGGAGGAAGCCACCTTGATGCACCATCAGACGCCACTCACGTCCAGGCCTCCGCGTCGCCTGCCTAGCGAAGGAAACAAAGAAAAAAAAAACTTCCGATACATGCAGGCGCGTCCTGCACCGAGCTATAACGGTAAACATTTGTTAGCCGGTGGAAAGAAGTCTCCGGTGAAAAATAAACAAGTACACGTGTCAATATATACTTCCCATATATGTTCTCTTCTGTACGCTGCTTAAATTAGGCCACGGTACACATTTTAACATATGCTGACTCAAGAGTGACTTGATCTTGCAGCCCACCAACAGGATATCGTCCTGCCTACCTCTGTTCCTGGTAAGCACTGCTCTAGTTCACTTTAGGAGATACAGCATTCTGAAACTTGTAAGCTGCAGTGTCATCCGTGTATACTTATTTTGTTTACTTGGAACTCCTGAAGGCATGCCTCATAGTACGACGCAAACACAATGCAACTTGCAAATAGTAAAAACAGCGTTGGAGCAATACGTTAGTCACCAGAGTAGTGATTCGAAACTGATTACGTTAAAAAAGTAATATCGTTTATCTCTCACAGATCATTAGAAGGTGTGAAAGTGAACTAAAACATCATTTCAAAGGACAGTTTTAGTAAAGGGTCAAGGTTGGATGCTGCTGTGGTTGATAGCGAGCGGGAAGAAATCGTGTTGATAATGCGCTCGAATACTTGCATCCGGTTATATTTGTTACGTCTTATAGCGCAGGATGCTCTCGCAAACGCAAGAGCTGCGACGATAACGAGCTGCAACGATCAAGAGTAAGACGATAAGATGAGTGATCATTGGAGAGTGCGGGCGTCATAAATTAGACGTGTCTTGCGGCATGTACAAAAGCAACCTTAGTGAAACGTCGGCCATATCAATGGCAAATATTTAAGTGACCTTTCGTTTGATCTGATTAAATTTTGGGAACACAGGTATCATACTGTTTACAGAGATGCTGTTCACTTATATAATTACGCGAATCAGAGTTTTATACGATAGCACTTTAAATTCTATTGAAGCGTTGAATAGTGCAGTTCTAAAGTTCCGAGCTTTCTAAGCGCCTGTTCTGTTATGTATTCAATATGATGAGATTATGGCATACATGTGATGACAACTCGAAAGCACTGAACTAAAATACCTTTTACTGAGTTGTTTACGGAATATATAAATTTCGAAGGTTGGCTCTTTGCATACGATACTACAACAGTTCTCTATAATTTAATCGTCACCACCTAGATATAACGTAAGTGAGAGACCTGACGCAAGAATCAACAGGCTAACTCTTGATGTAAGGTAATGTAATGTAGTGTAATAGAATAAATGTTGATTTAGCGCAGTGAAGTAAGTAAGTGACAAAATTGCCAACATAAATGTTAAAGGACATATTTCTAATGAAAGCTTCATGTTGCATTTGCAACTGTAGCAAGTCAACTCTTCTGTTTACCAGACCACGGTTAATTAGAATGACTTAGATGTGTAGGCTAGCATCAATCAGCATAGGCTGAACATCACTCGTTGGGAACGAATCGCTAAGCTTCAGTCGCTCGTCTGTGCAGCTACCTTTGATTGGCACCACACTGGCGTTTCGTCTAACTACCCTTTCATATGCATGAATCTGCTAGAGGGATCCTCGTGAAATTGAGCGTATCGCGTTGTAACGTGACTCTTATACCGACAGGCCTCGGAGATCACGTCTCGTTCGCAATTGTTCAGGAGCCTGTAGAGCACTGTAGTATCTTAGAAATATGGTTAATAACACCCTTGTGGGAACTTGAAAAAGAGAAACACGAATAGTTTCGTGTGAAAGACGCTAGTACAATGCGCATGTTATTATAAATGTTTCTATTTTGTCGAAGGCGATACTATGCTTCTCGTTCCGGCGATGATGTGTGATGTACCATTGCTCACAATCCATTTTGAATAAGTGAAATCGAAAATATGACAGAACGGCTGTCTGGTAGAGACGAAGCGTTATGATAGACATGGGGTCAGGAAAGAGAAAAATAATCCAACACCTGAAAACCACAGCTGACACTGTTAACAAAAACAGTTTAAATTAAATTGTTAAATATAAATTGAATTTAAATATAAATGTTAAATTTAAATTGTTAAAAACAGTTTTTAATTTATAACCCGTACACGCTAGATGTCTCGTTGGCATTATACGAAGTACTTAAGCCACCATTTCATCGCTTTTTTAATTTCCCTCTAAATAACGCTTCTATGAGAGAGTTAAAACGCTAGCATTACTAAATTTTGAGTGACGGCTGTTTGTCTTCACTGTTGATCGCTTGTTCACGAGTAATCGAGAAATTCACGGGGCTTTCACGTTTAAGTTCACTTTGACGTTGGGCCCAATCAGAGTGTTTCGCGTGTGGTTGCCAGTGATCGTGCAATGACGCACCACGCCGCAGAAACTCGTCAACGAACGTAGCATGCGCGGTGAACAGAAAGTTATATCCTTAGGTACTTGACATGTTTGCGTGTTCTTGAGAACGGTATTCTAAACTTACCAAATGTTACAACCGCAGGGAAGTCGAAGCCGTGGTTCTGCTCCTGTTCCTCTTCCTGATTATTCTGCTGGGAACTCTGTGCTACGTGCTGTTCATTTTTCTCACAGGTGAGCAAATTGTTCACATTTAGGATGCCACAATACGTGGCACAGTACGAGGTGTGCTCCTTCGCAGTTATAATTATTTCCTTTTTTTTTTTGGGGGGGGGGGGGGTGTTACGTGCCAGAAATCACGATGTAATATGGGGCACTCTGTAGTTGGGGTGCTCCGGATTAATGTTGACCATCAGGGGATCTTTAACGAGCCCCTAATGCACGCGACATGGGCGATTTAGCATTTTGACCCCATGAAAATGCGGCCACCGCAGCCGGGATTCGATCCGGCGACCTCGTGCTTAGCACCGCAACAGCACAGCCAATGTGCATGGTGACGTTTCCTTCGTAGCGTGTTAAATGCTTATAACCTCGGCCGGTCGCGGTTATAAGTGACGACTCCTACTAGAGAGACTTCACTGGATAAATTGGTGAAATTAAAGCTGTATCCAGATTCATTATCTTGAGGAGCACCGTGCGTCGTGTGCCCTGTTTATTGGTGATGATGATAATCAATTACTCGATATTTATTTTGTGTGCCCAGGACCACTTAGATGTCTAAATACTGGCGCATAGAGAGAGAAAAAAGTAAAGCATAAAACAACTACGACCAATGTTACAGGATCAAAATTGATCAGAAACAAAAAAATATTGAAATAGACAGGTGCATCATGTGCGATAACTAAGCAATAACGTAAAATTGAATACAACGTACATTACATATATACACGGAAGGAGAAAGAAACTATGGGAGGATAAGAAAGAAGTGTAGCTCAAAAAAAAAAAGGCTTAAGAGAACGTGCGAAGCTTGAAACACAAGGAAGACAACACATTCTTAAAGCTTTAATCAAAGAGAAAATGACAGTTATATCCACTTTACATTCACTGAAAATGCGAGTGTCTGCTGGAAGAGGGTTCATGTTTCCTGATACTCTTCAGCGGTTCCCGCGGTGAAGCACTAGGTAGTAGAGGCTTACATGTAATGATTTCATGTATGATTTTGTTTAAAAGGGGAAGTTGGTGTGACTACACCAGCAGCAAAGTGGTGGATCTGTAGGATGATTATTCAGAGTTCAAAAGTTTTTCTGGCGGGCGAGGTCAGAAAAGGATGTTTATATATAATCGAGATATTTTCCTGTTCATGTAGGACTAATATGCTATTTGAATAGCTTGTGCCAGTCCCCACCGCCGAGGCGTATTGAAGTAATGGAAGACGTATGGCTGTCAACAATTTGAGAAAGTAAAGTGGGGTACGGAATTCACTTGTAAGTCTGCAGACGGAACTGAGCGCCCGCTGACCACGTGGTGCTGTCGCTTAGGGGGCACGCATAGAAGCATGCCGAGATCGCCTATTTCTGCAACCCTGGTCAATACTGTACGATCGACAGAATAAGGGAAGAAGATATTACGCGTTTTACACGAATATTAAATAATGTTTGCTTTGGGTGCTTTCAGGAATTTAAAGTGAGGCCGTTCAGTTGACATCATGAGGAGAGTGAATATCTGTTGTACAGCAGAGCGCTGCAGTCCGTAATATTGTGTAACTCCTTAGATATTTTGATATCTAAGGAGTTACAGCGTAGAGAAGTACAGCGTAGAGGAGTCAGCGTAGAGGAGTCAGCGTAGAGAACAAATAGACTTCTGCGCTGGCTGAGAAAACTTCAATAATGAAAATTGGGGAGGAAGACCAAATAATCAAATAATGAATCAATCATTTAGCGTGCCCTGGAAGACCCTCAGAACAACTTTTTCTTGAACGAGTCGATGTTTACTTAACATGATACTTAGTAGCGGAAAAACTCGAAATAAAAGGTAACAGTGAGATGCGAGAGTAAAGGAAAGACGAACGCTACGTCTTTCCTTTCCTCTCGCCTCTCACTGTTACCCTTTATTTCGAGTTTTTGAGCTAAGTAACAGGCCGAGGAACAACCCTAGGATCTGAGTGCTGGCGCACACATGCTTTGAAAGGAAAAAAAAAACAGTAAAAAAATCCACGCATCTCCACAAAGTGAATCATGACGAGTGGGCGAAGCACTGGGGATCGTGTTTACCGTAAATCACCCGTGACATTGCCCACTCGCGCATGTAAATGAGTGACAACGCGTGTGTACAGTATATACAATGTTTTATTTGCCTTCGTCTTCTTTCTGGGGTTTTATGTGCCAAAACCAGTTCTGATTATGAGGCACGCCGTAGTGGAGGGCTCCGGAATAATTTTGACCACCTGGGGTTCTTTAACGTGCACTACAACGCAAGCACACGGGCATTTTTGCATTTCGCATGTCGTGTTGAGTTCTGGATTCCGTTTGCCCTTCATTATCACTGCTTTGTGGTCCGTGAAATGTATGTACAGCCAATGGTTCTTCGATTGGATCTAGCCTGAAGTTGGCAAAGACAAGGTTCCCCTGGTGGTTGTTGGTTGTTTCCAGTCATACGAAATGCATCGTAGAGCGTATCGAAACGTCATATACAGCACAAGTCAGTCGACTTCGGTGATGTCTACGTTGGTCTCCGACAAGTATGAAGCGGTTGTTCTTGTACTTTGTTTCGTATTCGCGCATGGCTAGATCGATGTACTTTTCTACGTTGCATCGGGAGAGATTCGGGGCCAAGTACTTGTCTCAAGAGCAGCGAGAGTGTTGCCCCTTCCACCTAATAGTTTGGCCTGGTACTATCGACTGCTATCATCATGATGACTACTCTTAACGTTATACTTTCTTCCTGTATCGCTGCTCCCATACGGTAGAAAAAGAAATTTATTGTATTTCCTGTGTTCCCATATTTCAATATCCAGCTCCACCGGAACCTACGACGCACAGATCGCCGATGGTCACGGAGGAGACAACTACATACGATACTAGTGACGTTACCACAGACTTCACCACGCCTCCACCTCCTCCTCCGCCACCTCCACCACCTCCTCCACCTCCTCCGCCTCCTCGGCCACCTCCCCCTCCACCTCCGCCACCTCCGCCTCTTCCACCTCCTCCCGCCTCCTCCGCCTCCTCCGCCTCCCCACCTCCTCCACCTCCCCCGCCACCCCACCTCCCCCGCCACCTCCGCCTCCCCCGCCTCCCCCGCCACCTCCGCCTCCCCCGCCACCTCCACCTCCTCCGCCACCCCCGCCACCTCCACCTCCCCCGCCACCCCCACCTCCTCCACCTCCCCCGCCTCCTCCACCTCCCCCTCCACCTCCGCCACCTCCGCCTCTTCCGCCTCCTCCACCTCCTCCGCCTCCTCCGCCTCCCCCACCTCCTCCACCTCCCCCGCCACCTCCACCTCCCCCGCCACCTCCGCCTCCCCCGCCTCCCCCGCCACCTGTGCCTCCACCGCCTCCTCCACCTCCCCCGCCACCCCCGCCTCCTCCACCTCCCCCACCACCTCCGCCACCTCCGCCTCCTCCGCCTCCCCCGCCTCCTCCACCTCCTCCGCCACCTCCTCCACCTCCCCCGCCACCCCCGCCTCCTCCACCTCGACCACCTCCTCCCCCTCCTCCGCCACCTCCACCTCCTCCGCCTCCCCCGCCACCTCCACCTCCTCCGCCACCCCCGCCACCTCCACCTCCCCCGCCACCCCCACCTCCTCCACCTCCCCCGCCTCCTCCACCTCCCCCTCCACCTCCGCCACCTCCACCTCCTCGCCTCCTCCACCTCCTCCACCTCCTCCGCCTCCGCCGCCTCCCCCACCTCCTCCACCTCCCCCGCCACCTCCACCTCCCCCGCCTCCCCCGACTACAACATCCACCACGCCACCTCCGGTTTGCCCCGATACTCCACCAACTGCTGAACGTGAGTGGATTTATGAGGGTTCGCCTAGATGCAGGAATGCGTTGGAAGCCGCGGTAGAATCACCTCCCAGTAAACAATTGTCTCGCTGATCTATGAAATAGGCCCGAATTAAGACTGACATCCTAGACGTCAAAATCAAAGACAGTTACAATTTTCCAAGAGAAACCCAGGACGTCTAAAGTATGTTCTTTGACTTGAGAAACAGATGGCCTATAGGTTTTTATCGCATGACCTATAATGTATGTTGCAATGACGGACATATATAGCTTTTTTCAATGCACACACCAATAATTGTCATTCGAGAGGCTTTATTTTCCAGCTTCTTTGTGAGAGGGTTATATTTTTTATTTGTAGCCGCATTAGTAGAAGAGGAGGAGTGTTAGCGGAGAGGACGAAGAAGAGAACTCTTCTTGCTCGTCGGAGGCTCGCCCTGAGGCCTGTTCAATAAACACCGTTTGTCGCGCATCGTAACAGTTTTTGGTGGAAGGTGCTGGGTACTTCAAGTAACGACGGACCCGGAGCCATTTATTCTTCGCCGGAGTCGTCGCCTCGCCGGACTACCTCCTGCGCCTGTTAACATGACCAACGAAGGAGACGCTCGGGGACCGATACCTGTCGCTCCGGGATCAATGCCTGCTGGTACGTGGCGCTACTACCGAGAACCTCGGGTTTTCGCCGGGAGAGCAGGTGAAGATGTAGAAGAATGGCTCAGACATTACCAACGGGTAAGCAAGTCCAACGGCTGGAACACCACCGACCAACTAACCAACGTTATCTTCGCTCTCAGTGACACTGCTCTGATGTGGTTTGAGAACCACGAAGAATTATTAACAACGTGGGAACGTTTCGTTCATGACCTAAAGGAATGCTTTGGCGACTCGGACGCAAAAAAGAAACGCGCAGAGCATACCCTGGCACAGAGAGCACAGCTACCAGGGGAGACTTGCACTGCCTACATCGAAGAGATCTTGAAATTGTGCAAGCAAGCCAACGCAAGAATGTCCGAGGAAGACAAGGTCGGGCACCTGCTCAAGGGCATAGCAGAGGATGTCTACAATTTCCTGATCGGCAAGGACAGTCTTGCTTCAGTGTCTGATGTCATGAAGCACTGCCGTACGTTCGAGGCGCTGAAGATGCGCCGAATAACGCCAAAGTTTGGCCGATTGGCCAATGTTACCACTGTGGCCAGCATCGATATGAGCTCTTCATTTGACTTGGCGTCGACCATACGACAGATCGTCCGCGAAGAGCTAGACAGGCACACCGAGACGACACGTCGCCTGCCTGATGTCTCTGATGCCTCCTTTTCGCAAGCCCCGGCGACTTCACCACCTTTGAATGGATGGCAACCGTCTGTCAGCGTCGCGAATGTGTCAGAGTACCGACACGCACCGGCATCGAGAGGCCACTACTCTTCGGATACCCGATTTGAACCTCACCCTCGCTACGCACGTTCCTCGGGACGCCCCACCACTGGCAATGCTCCGCGTTACGACCCAGTCATTCGTCCTAGGCGTGCAGACGTGTCTGACAGCTCTGAAGACTACCGCAGAAGCCGTCCGCTTCCGACATGCTTCGTCTGCGGCGTCCTTGGCCATATATCCCGTTTTTGTCCTCAACGCCAAAGGTATCCGTACGATCAACTTGCTGCCCCAGCCCCCAACGCCCAATGGCCTTCTATGGCGCAATCGCCTTCTAGCAGCAACTTTTGCCAAGGAAGCTTACGGAACCGCTCACCTGCCTCCGATCGTAGCGTGACGCCACCTCCTGTTCCTCGATTGCACCGGTCTCCTTCACCACGGCGTCGTGCAAGATCACCACCGCCGGAAAACTAGAGAGCGCGGCCAATGGAGGTGAGGTCGCTGGAGATTCGCTGCTGAAAGATATGCCTCCACCTGTGTTTATGTTGAAGAACAAAGTGAAAGTCCTCGTTGATGGTGTGTCTACATTGGCGTTAGTGGACACCGGTGCTGTTGTCTCTGTGATGAGTCTCGCTTTCCAAAGGTTATTAGGACGCAAAGTGGTATTTCAATGGAACCAAGTGGCAACATTTTGTGGCGTGAGCGGGGATTCGTTGCGGCCTGTTGGTTTTTGCACTGCACAAGTGTCATTGGGTGGTAGAGTTTTCACGACTGAATTCACAATCCTCCCCCGTTCCTCACATGATGTTATATTAGGTATTGATTTTCTGCAGATGTGCGGTGCCACCGTTGATTGCCGAACAGGGGAGATGTTTGTGAGTGGTGACATTTCTTACGAGCTCATGCAGGATGCTCCAAACGAGGATGGCGCATTTCATGCCTGTGAGGACACTCTCGTGCCTGCTTTGTCAGCTGTGTGTGTGCCGGTGGGCTGCGCTACTACCACTCATCGGGCCTTCGACGCCACAGTAGAGCCGGCGTATTTACCGTGCACGAAGAAGAACATTTTTCTGCCACATTGTCTTGTGTCTGTTGCTCAGCGGCGCTCCAAATTATGGGTTGTCAACCCTTCAGGCGAAAACGCAGTGGTACCTGCTGGCATGAAGCTTGCTTCCTTCAAAGAGCACAGATCGACGCCCGTCGCCGTACTCACAGATGCTCCACATACACGAGTTGACATCTGTTCGGAGGACTCGAAGATTCTGCCAATGATCAGCAAGTCGATCAGCATGGACGAGCGCCGTACATTAGTGAACGTCCTGACTAAACACTTAAGCATCTTCGACTTCGCCCAGGGCGATAACGCGCCGTCCATTCCTGCGTCTCGAACCAAGCACAGAATTAACACGGGGTCGGCGCAGCCTGTTCGACAGAAACCCTATAGAGTGTCACCGTCAGAGCGCCAGATTATCGACGAACAGGTTCACGAAATGCTACAGAAAGGAGTAATTCAGGAGTCATCTAGTCCGTGGGCTGCTCCAGTTATACTGGTGAAAAAGAAAGACGATACTTGGAGATTTTGTGTGGACTACCGCCGTCTCAATTCCATTACCAAGAAAGACGTTTACCCTCTTCCAAGGATTGATGACGCATTGGATTGCCTTCATTCAGCATCCTACTTTTCTTCTGTAGATTTGCGATCGGGTTACTGGCAAATCCCAATGCACCCGGCGGATAAAGAAAAAACGGCCTTTATAACCCCGGATGGCCTTTTTGAGTTCAACGTCATGCCGTTTGGGCTTTGCAATGCACCCGCGACTTTCGAAAGATTTATGGACACAATTCTTCGAGGCCTCAAATGGCATATTTGCATGTGCTACCTAGACGACGTTGTCATCTTTGGAAGCACTTTTGAAGAGCACAACAGGCGCCTGGAAGTCGTCTTAGACTGCATCGAAAACGCCGGCCTAGTACTCAATTCTAAGAAATGTCACTTCGGTGAGCGGCAGACATTGGTGCTTGGCCATCTTGTAGACAAGGATGGTATCAGGCCTGATCCACAAAAGACAGCAGCTGTTGAAGCGTTTAAGCCTCCTCGGTCTGTTAAAGAGCTTCGTAGTTTCCTAGGCCTCTGCTCTTATTTCCGCCGATTTATACCTGCTTTTGCCGATGTCGCCTATCCCCTGACTTGTCTTCTGCATAAGGACGCCGTTTTTGAGTGGACTCACGAGTGTGACGCATCTTTTCGTCAACTGAAGTTCTTACTGACGACGGGTCCCATCCTTCGGCATTTCGACCCAGCTGCACCAACAGAGATCCACACCGATGCGAGTGGCGTGGGGGTCGGGGGAGTCCTCGTTCAGCGATGCGGCCGGAACGAGCATGTCATTGCTTATGCGAGTCGTACGTTAAGTAAGCCTGAACGCAATTACACCGTTACGGAGCAGGAATGCCTAGCGGTCATTTTTGCTGTGCAACGTTTTCGCTCGTACGTGTATGGACGCCCATTCACAATCGTCACAGATCATCATTCGTTGTGTTGGCTTGTCAATCTTCGTGATCCCTCTGGTCGACTCGCGCGCTGGGCTCTACGTCTTCAGGAGTACAACTTAACAGTTTCATATAAGAGTGGTCGCCGACACGCTGATGCTGACTGCCTTTCGCGAATGCCGCTAAACACCACTCTTTGTGATGCCGATAACTTTGATCACTTGATTGCTTCTTTGGCACCTGCATTCCCTGATAAAGAGACCTTCGAGAAGGAGCAGCGAGAAGACTTCAGCTTAGAGCCACTTTTCAACGCGCATGACTCCACAACAAGCCGTGGATTTTGTGTTCGTGATGGCCTCCTCTACAAGTGGAATTTCGCAACCACTGGTGCCCGTTTCCTTCTTGTAGTTCCGGAAAAGCTACGCTCCTCTATTCTGCAGGTTATGCACGACGATCCTACCTCCGGACATCTCGGAGCAGCGCGTACATTTCATCGTGCCCAAGAACGGTTTTACTGGCCCCGAATGCGTCGGTCGACTGAAATCTATGTGGCCAGTTGCGCTCAGTGTCAGGCCCACAAACACCTAACTACGACGCCAGCCGGCCTCCTACAACCAGTGACGCCTCCGAGCTCCCCTTTCGAGCAAGTTGGAATTGATCTCATGGGTCCCTTTCCCCGCTCATCGAAAGGGAACCGTTGGATCATCGTATGTGCCGACCATCTGACCCGGTACTGCGAGACAGCTGCTTTGCCATCTGCCACCGCCAGCCAAGTTTCCTTTTTCCTCCTGCATTCGATCATTCTCCGTCACGGCCCTCCTCGAGTAATCATCAGTGATCGCGGCCGCCAGTTTACTGCAGATGTCGTGGAAGAGCTTCTTCGATTATGCGCTTCCAGCTTTCGCCACTCGACACCGTATCACCCGCAAACAAATGGGCTGACCGAGCGTACCAACCGCACACTGGTGAACATGTTGTCCATGTACGTCGCATCGGACCATAAAAACTGGGACGACATTTTGCCATTCATTACATACGCTTTTAACACAGCAAAGCACGAGACTACTGGCTACAGCCCGTTTTTCCTACTCTACGCTCGTCCGCCGCGTCACACACTGGACACCATATTTTCTTTCTCCACCCACGACGATCTCACCATCGCCGAGACTCTGTGTCTCGCTGAAGAAGCTCGACGCTTGGCCCGCGTACGTACTCTGGCTTCGCAAGAGCGGTCAAAAGCACGGTACGACAGGCACCATCGGGATGTCACCTATTCTCCAGGGGATCTAGTCTGGCTATGGTGTCCGGTGCGCAAACGTGGCCTGTGTCAGAAACTTCTTGCCAACTATACTGGCCCGTACGTTATTGTTGACCAACTCAGTGAAGTGAATTATCGACTGGCGCGTCTCACCGCAACTGGACGGCGCTCCGCCAAGACTGAGGTTGTGCATGTCGCTCGTCTCAAGCCATTCACACCGAGAACTTAGCTGACTTGCCCGGCGGGCTTCGTCTAGGAGGGGAGGAATATTACAGTAAATGTAGCCGCATTAGTAGAAGAGGAGGAGTGTTAGCGGAGAGGACGAAGAAGAGAACTCTTCTTGCTCGTCGGAGGCTCGCCCTGAGGCCTGTTCAATAAACACCGTTTGTCGCGCATCGTAACAATATTATAAATCAAAGCTATCGTTTCTACAGCTCATACGTGTGCATGTACACTTCATATTTTCTCAAAGAATTTATTTTCAAGCAGCCATTATTCAATATGCGACTTGTAGCTGACAGGTCTTGGAGAATGAGTACACTGTACAGTATACAGTGTACACTTTCAGTGTACTCATTCATTCATTAAAGTGCACTATACTCTATATGTGCGCATGCGCCCATACCCATGCACACGATATATTTGTTGATGCTGTGTGTCCATTGCATCTGAAAAACAGTATCTTCTGCGAAATTAATATACGCTATAGCAAACACGGCAAAAACTAATGATATGCTTGGTAGTCACCAATATCCGGGACAATTGGAGCGCACCATTTATGCAACGTGAGTGTGCCGTTGCTGTACAATATGCAATATCTATGGCAAGTTTAAAATATTGAGGCATTGCACCTATAAAGGCAACATTCTTGCAACGTTCTTGCAACATGATTTGAACCGCTGTTCGGTGGTTGGTTAAATAAAATGAATAAAAAGGAAAGTCTCATAGATGTCTTAGTTCCAACCAAGAATATCTTATGGAAGTTACGTTGCATTAACTGAGGTGTTGCATTAGCCCTCAGAAAGCGGTTAACCAGAGCACTAAGAGAGGCTGTAGCATGTGCTCTTGAATATCAAGTTGATTTCGTATCCACATTTCGACAGCTTTCCGACTTTTCTGCACCACATGTAAATGGAAAGAAACCACGACCAGATGAAAGGTGCAGGCGGCGCATGTGGTACTGAATAAAGAAAACAAGTACATTTTGCCGAAGCGTCATGAATGAAAAAAAAAAAAAACCGTAGAAGATACAATAATACCTAATACTAAACACAGTATGCCCGTAATCTGAAGTGGCACAAAAACCATACAGACGGAGATAGTAATAAGCCGAACACGAGACAATCAAACCCGCTCTTTGATGCGCAACAACCCAACGCCACAACAGCTGAGCCGCTACTGCAGATTATTATTTAGAGCGGACGCCATGCTAGTTTCAGTGGCATTGCTTGTACAGCAAGGTTTCGTGCTGGAAGAGGTGGGACATACGTGAAATTAACTTTAAAATAGTGAACAGGCGTTTACACAGACATCACGAACTCTGGAACCTGATCCGGAGTAGCAGAGAGGGAAATCTGTCCCTGATTTGTTAAGAGTGCGGTCGCGCTTCTAACTTCAGCGATCCTTCCGTCATTGGACAAAGCAAAACACAGCAAGAGCGCGAGGTTGTTGAATCATACTACATAGGAAAATCGGTACCACACTGTAAAGTAATTTAAACCCTTAAAATTGCAAAAGGGTGTAAATATGTATATAACTCTCACCCTTGCACCTTGCGAAAAAGGTGTAAGGGTGTGAGTTATAGACAGATTTATACCATTCTTTCATTTTTTAGGGTGTAAATTACATTCCAGTGCACGTCATCAAGGCGTTTATTAACAAAAGAATGTAATTGTTCTGACGAAGGGATAGTCTCGTTTTGTTTTACGTTTTATTTTGTTCCCACTGATGTTTCGCATGGGTTGCTTTACCGTTTAAATATAAATTAAACATAAAGAATAAATTTGTAAGTGCAGCAATCGTTCTGTCCACACCTTTCCTTGTGTAAAAAAACATGGGGTTTAACGTGCCAAAACCACCATCAGATTATGAGGCACGCCGTAGTGGGGGACTCCGGCAGTAATATTGACTCCCTGAAGTTCTTTAACGGGCACCTACATCGAAGTACACGGGTGTTTTCGCTTTTCACCCCCATCAAAATGCCGCCGCAAATTCACAATTACATTGACATTTATTCGAAAATTACATTGACAGCGACATGACCAGCGGAAGCCACGAGGAGGCTCGCCCAACGATGTATTCAGGCAGGTGCCTAGAACCTAGCAACAGCTCGTAACGCATCAGCTGCTCGTAGTTATATGGGCAGTATAACTTGCTGTAAACATTCGCTTACTAACTATAAATGCCGGGCGTCACGAGGAAAAAGACACACATGAACAGAGTTCACTTCATTAGCAAGATGGCTGTAGAGGTCACCACGCTGGAGCGATAAGGAACACCGCTAGCCGGACGCTCGGGTGCTTGTCCTTGAGCGAAAGTTCTGTGCTGGTACTCCCTTCAGCATTGCATATGTGCCCCAAGTCGGTATATTTCGCAACATCTAAAAAGCGTCTTTCCCTTACTGTGGCGCCGCTGGCATCCGTTGCATAGCACGTGACTTTCAGCACACGGCGCGCAACCCGCGTATGCGCTCGCCGCACGGGCCGCACATACGCCACCGCACCCTGCACAGCACTACGGTCACGGCGATGCAAAAAGCGCGTTCGCTTAATCGCTATTGCAGCAAAATTTATGCGCACGTTAAAGGAAGCGTCCCTGTAGATCGCAATGACTACGGAGCGTCCACCTATACGACTTCCCTTCGAAGCTTTTTGTACGTGACATCCCATCGATTACCTTTGCCTGTAGCTGTGCTCAGAGTAGTCGTCGTAGAAACAGTAGTGGAACCGTATAGAGAAGCCATTATACCTTTCTTCGTATTACATACATATGGTTTTGTACTAGAACAACTGTAGTGTTGGAAGCCACCTGATGTTCGCACTCTATAGGTGCACTGAACAAGTTTCCTGAAAATAAAATGGAACTGTTGGGTTGGACATGCCTAAACCACGATCTGCTGATTATGAGGTACGCCGTAGTGGAGGGGGGGGGGGGGGAGAGGGGGAGAAGTAATTTTGACTCCTTGAGGTTTTTCAAGCGACACTTGTATTTAACGCGCACCCAATGCATGGTACACGAACAGGTTCGCATGCCCTCCTCACCGGAATGCGGCCGCCGCGGCAGGGACCTCGAACCCGAGCTCAGGAACGTAACGCCTTAGCCACGCGGCTTCTGCGGCAGGTTTCACAAGACATTTACACGATTTAGTAAGGTGGAAGCTTAGTGCTTAAGAAGTCTTAGAGTGCTACAAAGACTGACACACCTAAAGTTTGGCACAGATGTATACCCACTCACGCCGATGCTTACCGGCACTGTAACAGTATAGAGAGATGCCCGTAAATGAGACTGCGTTGAAACAAAAGTTGCTTCTACGGTATTTTTTGGGAACAACCAGAAAACTTAGAAACGATTAATAATGCCCAGCATATACTCTGCCCATCTATGCGTTCATTTGTACAAAAAATAAAAAAAATAATGCTGATGTGCTTGAAAGAAAGATATGCCCAAATAGCATAACAATTTGTTTTTTTCTGTTCCGCAAGCAAAATAAATTCAAAAACGCGATTTTTTTCTGATTGTGATTGTTCCTCAGTCTGATTCAAGACATCTCGAGTATTCGAAGCTCTATAGCTGTAGATGGCCTCGGAGGTCACTGTGTCAGTGATTATCTCAACCCCCTTCCTGCCGTCATGCAAATGTCTATGATGCCGTGATAGTTGACCTTCGAGACTTCACGTTTACTGCGGAGAACAATGATTGATTACCACTTTTACTCGCGAAAATTTCCCTGCGAATAACACACTATACGCCTCTAGAACTATCACTAAAACACTTGTTTCACTTAATTGCAGCGTACGCCATGGGCCAGACTCCGCTATTTTGCACGTTCGGCGGTCACAAACAGAACTACAAGATCATCGACGTGGACCCCTGCGATTATGTGTTCATCCCATTCTACTTGCGCAGCAGGGACACGTTCATTGACGACAGCGATCCGATGACCACTGAAATGATTGACTTGGCGGTCGCGGCGCCCACGACGTCCTTCGCCATCAGCGTCCCCAGCGCGCAAGTTCTTTGCCTCTTTTATTTCACTACTGTCTATCAGCACGTCACAGCTCGGGCATGGAACGGCATAGTTCTAGCTCAAAGTGAACGTAACGGCAGTTTGATGCGCTTTGTTCTTGTTTTTTTTTTTGTTTGTTTGAAGGTTTGGGCAGCAACATACATGTTCTGGGTATCACAGCTAACACGGAGCAAGAATCTGCGCGTCGGCGGTGAGCCGATTCGTAATACTGTGCCTAGCAGCACGTAGCATTTCGTAGCAAAACATAGCCAATATTATTAAAATCTGGAAGAAGCTATGTCAATCATCCGCTCCGCTGTTTACTCCAGCCTTAGACTACTAGTGCAAGCTGCCCACATTTTTTTCTAAGTGGTAGCCGTATTAGACCAATAGCACGGAGAGTTGCCCATAAGCGTAGTGTTTCCGGAGGCTTGCTACCGGAGGAGAATGTTGACGTGTTTCAATTGGTTCACTTTCAATTCATTGCCACAAGAATGGAGGACGGGCTGAACCCCCCCCCCCCCCCCCCAAAAAAAAAAAAAAAAAAAAAAAAAAAACAGCGCTTAACCTTGCACGTGGCCGCGCAACGCTTGAAACAGCGAAGCTGGGCGATCATAGCTCAGCTTTTCATCCTATTACTTATGATGACTCCCACTTATGACTTTCACCTTATTACTTATGATGATGATAATCTCTTTTCGCGCGTCTCGGACTTACGGCCGTCACCGCGCGTTGCATAGCGCAGCTTGCCACACCGACACCACGTTCCAATGCCGGCACCGCGTTTCAGGGGACCCGCTCCGTGAATGCGTCTCTTTCTCTCTCGCTCTCATAGCACGCAGAACCTCTTGAGGTTTCGTCAGCCGAGCAGGTGAGCCGGTCGCTCCAGGAAGGTCTACTAGAGATGGGCTGGTGTCCTTTCACGACATTACAAACCGTTATAAACTGGAGTGGAGGTTTTATCTGCCCCCAGACAAGAAGCTGACCAAGGCGCAGGAATGCACATGGAGAAGGTTGCAGACTAGTCTGAATCCATACGTGTTGAGCAAAATACACCCGGAGCAGATTAAGCCGGAATGCAGATGGTGCCAGGAACTGGCAACCTATGACCACATCATATGGGAATGTAGCATAGTGTCGGCACCGGCGGATATGATGCGTGATCCTTCTCTTGAGCAGTGGGAGGCCGTGTTGGCCAGCTCAGACCCGGTCGTACTGACCAACGTCGTGAAGTGGGCCACCCAGGTCGCCGTCAACCATGGGTTGGTGGCTATCTGACACGGAATCGTGCGCACATGCTTTTTGATGAAATAAAGTTATCTCCATCCAGCCATCTTCACCTCGCTGAGCACGAGCGTACGAACGCACCAGCTGTCGACGAACACGACGACGCTCAAACGCAAACATAAGGTTCGCATAACTGCAAGCGCGAAAAAAAAAAAGAAGCTGTATAGCCTAGTGGTTACAACGCTCGCTTTGGAGCCGGGGGTACGCGGGCTCGAATCCCGCCTGGGCAAGAAACTTTATTTTCTTTCTTAGTAGTTTCTTGATATGCACTACAAACAACGGCTGGCTTCGTTGTTCAAAGTGGAATCTACTTGACAGAGATTCGGACCCCCTGTACAAGGCATACTGCAATGAGACGAATTACAGAGCCAAACAGAATAGACTTTCGAAGAAAATGGAAAAACAAATGATTATTTGCACATGCACCTTAATTGCACCATGCATACTTTAAAAGCTGCACGAGTTGCAAACGAGAAAAAATCTCCTGCGGCAGATAGCTGGATTATTCGAAGAGGTGGACATTACTAGCACGAAAAACCGAAACACACATTTATATAACAAAAACTCGCGTATTAAATTTTTAACTAATTTATTTAGGCACATATTGCAATTTGCTAATTGTAGCCGGTGAGATTGTAAGACGTGTTCACTTGAAATAGATTTGCAGGATGACTACAGTTTCTAGATAATTTTTCTCAAAGTGTGGGGCGAAATACATGGGCGTTGCAGTCACTTCTGTGCTTCAATGCAAAAGAGAGTTCTGTTCAATAAGTAAGTAGACCAACAGAGCATTTTTGCGGCGAGTTTGATGGAACATATTTTCATATTGGCTTCATTCTAGAAATGTATTCCAAGAAGATACGCCTTGTAAGCTCACCGGCTACAATTCGTAAATTGCAATATGTGCTGTAAAATAATTCATTCACAAGATTATTAGTGAATTTTTGCTAATTAGTTGAATATGTGTTTCGATTTCTTGTGCAAGTAATGTCCACCTCGTCGAATAATCCAACTGAAGGACTAGAATTATCTTATCTGGGGCAGGCTGTATCTAAAAATTCCGTAAAAGATAAAAATATGCATACACACATATGCATGTAGCCTACGCAAATCACACAATGTAATAAATATAATAAATCGATGCATAAAACAGCAATACATTAATCGATGCATACAACAGTCATATATCATAACTATGAGCATTGTAAAAGCAAACATAAAACTTTATAACGAAACAAACAGAAGGCATAAGAATCTATTCCACACTGTAAATGTAACTTAAGGTGATGATCAAGTGTTCTCATTCTACCAATGCAACCCAATTGTTCAAATCGGACTTTGTGAGGCTAGTAAAGCCATGTCAACAAAGTAAGTTTAGCAAAACTGGAAGCGTATGGTCGAACACTCTGCTCTCCATATTTGTTTCTGCAAAATGGCAGTTCCCAGCAATCAGGGTTACACGTGGCTTGCACAGGTGTCCTTTTTCTGCCAGAAAAAAGTAACATCTCTTTATTATTCTATAAGCTTTCTTTATACCCTATTGACCAAGTGTATGAGTATGAGCTCTGTGTCACTGGAGGATGTAATGCTCCTTGTTGCATGAGAAGGCTCTCTGTTCAATAATAACTAGCCTACCTACTTGTAACAAATATATCAGTACATTACGCATGATCGGGGAAAGGATAATATCCGTAATCAATTCAGAATTGATGACGAATGGCCCCATGTGCCCTACATGGTCGTACACCAGGTACATTTATTATGTTCTGCAAAGCTATCGCAGTGTTTCCACAAATGTATATATATATATATATATATATATATATATACATATATATTAAGGGCTGTTGCCCATAATTTGACACTTAAGGTTGTTAGATGCGCAATGTGTACTAACATTCAAAACGGCTTTTTCTGCGTTTTACCGTTCAGGATGTAACAATGCTGATAGTCCGAAATTGTTTCAAATCACTTCTGCACTGCAGGAAGCACTCGGAAGTTTTGAGGGATCTCACTAGCACTGCTGGCAAAGACAAGGTGAAGATTTACTGGCAGAGAAAGAGCATCTATCATTATGCAGTCTTCGATATCGGCGTCAAAGAAAGGGAAGCTGGCCAAGAAAAAGCGATTCTGCATGCAGCGTTCTGCGTACTGAAGGTGAGCGTGCTACGCGAGTTGTTTAGGCCCATGGATAAGCTGGTCGAGTTGGTTAGGATACGTGATGGGAGAAAGCAAGCATACACTATAACGCCGACAAGAGAGCAACGATATCCATTTCATTTATCCTGTTTTCGTGTCATTTTACGGCTGTTTCTTTTTTCTTTCAAATCAAATGCCTGAACCGTCGCCCAAAAAACTGGCGGCGATTAACCAGGTCACAAAGAATTGTAGCTTGCAGGAATTGGTCACCCAGTAAAAAAGAAACGAAAACGAAATAGCACTTGAACCTTTAATAAAGTTCACACAAGCAGGCGCGACGGAGACTCGTTCTAAAGATATACACGTGGGCTTACAGAGTGTTAGTGAAGGGGGAAGCCGAATTATTTTCCCCGGTACTAAGAGTGCGGTGTTAGGTTTATCCATGGGTAAAGATTGTCCGGTACTTGTCGGTATGCTTTACATTTCTAGTTATCTCAGACATTACGTTGGCTGCCACGGAATTCGGAAAGGAGGGGGTTAGCAGATTGAATACAAGGGCGACAATTATTTTTTGTCGTCTCATCTTAGATACATTTTAGGAGAGTTGCAGTGAAGACAAACTTGCAGTACAGGTAGTGTGATACATTGTACCTGTAATATTACTGAGTGTTTCCTTATTTCCAGCGATAAAGAACCGACGTAGGCAATAACGCGACTAAGTGGGCTACTTGCTTTATGTTTTGGAAGCCAACAGTGCTAAAAGCGGCACAAGAATAAACATTGTTTCCTTCAAAAAAAAAAATGCCGGAGACACAATATGACCTTGTTGTGAATGCGTCTTTTCGGGCAGTTAATGTCGACGGCCTACCGCTGTTGAGCTGGTGATTTGAAATATGCTATATATAACGCTGCTTAAGTGCTAAATGAGTCAAAGGACGGCAGTGAGAGAGTAGCAGCACTTTTACAAGCTAGTGGTACAGACAGACGGCTGCACAGTGAAGTTTTTCAAACAAAAAAAAAAAGATTTCGCGTTGCATATTTATGGCAAATATGATTTGAAACGTATGCAGCCACAACGCTACGACACAACTTCGACGATAGAAACGAAACACAAACGAAGCGAATCAATACCTGACATAGGCGCCGACTACGGGGGGGCACTAGGGTTCCAGCCCCCCCCCCCCCCCCCCAGTGAAACCA
>NC_051156.1:161412757-161445323 GCF_013339745.2 Dermacentor silvarum
TATCAGCAATCATAAAAGTGGTCGGCTCAGTATATATATTGACAGAAAACAATTCACAGAACTACCTTAGAGTGGTTACAACTCGCAAACGTGGAGAATTCAGCTTGCTATCTGAAATTGCTAAATTATAGTAAAGCAACTTCTTACCTTGTACCAATTGATGTTCCTTCACGCGTTTCCTGGTGTTATAATAACTGTCAGGTGAAATTCAGCATAACTCGCACGCACGCGCACAAGCAACACAATTATCTTTATAGTCTTACGGTGAAATGCAAAGAACCAAGGGTGCATGTCTGTGAAAATATTTTAGAGCATGTATTTATGAATTCAACGTCTCAAAGCAAGACATGGGCTATGAAACGCGCTGTATTGAGGTGCCCACGATAATCTTGGGCATCTGGGGATGTTAAACGTGGGGCCAAAGCACAAGGAGACAAGCGTTTTCGAATTTCTCCCGGAACGTGGCCGCCTTGTCCGGCAATCAACCAGTGCCATAACAGTACAACCACATAGACAAAGGTTGAACTTCCAATTAGGTTTGAAAAACCTAATTAAGATGAAAATGGCGCGGCTTAACGTAAAACACCACAAGATATAAAGACCCTTGAAAGTGAAAGTGTCACTTGCCTGTTTTGAAAACATCTTGTGAGCTACGCAAGCACCGCGTGCACACAAACTTTATATCACACGTGCGATGCATGTAAAATTTAGGAAAATAGAAAATGCTCAGCCAAATGCCACTGATAATGTTTTCAATACATTTCTTCGAGCTGACAGTTCTATGAGAAACTTGAAGATAGTCGTATTTTGTAAAACTGCCCTTTCTAGATGTTCATGTAAAAAGTTTACCACAGAGCCGTCCAGTTCCCCTTCCGAGCCAGGAATATCAGTGCAAAACAAGCTGAGTGTGGCGGAGGTACTTCGTGTAGTTGTTTTTTCCGCTTCGTCATAAGCTTTCCGAATCAATGACGGGGCATAATATGGCGGTTCAGCCGACATGTACGTAAAATATGCCTCAGGAAGGGTCTTCTTCCGAAATTTCTGTGCGCTGTTTGAAACCACAACTCGTTTGTACTCTTATCAGGGTTTATTACATAGCATGCCTAAGACAAACACCAAACAACACGGAGAGAAATATGAGTGCAATTTCTGCGAGTACTAACAAAAATGTGTGCAAAACTTTTCTCAGTTAATTCCTTACATAAAAAACACGCAGAAAGCTGTATATCCTTGAAAAATATTTCGCAATATTTGTTGCCAAATAAAAACATCAAGCGCCGTGAATATGCGATAAGTGAAAAATTAAAATAATTAACCTTACTTTAGAATGCGCTGAAGTTAAGTGCAACGTAAGTAATGAAAAATGTGAGAAAAAATCAACGCCATGTTTCAGCCACATTAAAGCGTACGGAGTTGTTTAGAAGTAATGATCAGCATGTACAACAACTGAATTTGCAATGACGAGAGCGAAGTAGACGAAAAATACTCAAATCTTCTAGGACCTCACTGCATACCACATCTCTCTGCACGGTAAAGTGCCGCATGATGGAAAACATTTTTAAAAAATGCTTTCATGAAAGCCATTCGTTCATATAAAGCCTATCATTACTTGCATGCTATTGTGGCCTAGATGTAATGGAGCTTATTAGAACATCAACTTAAAGCAAAGTCGTAATAGTTAAACAGAACAGAGACTTTCTTATTCAGCCATTTTTGTCCCAAGAACGCTTAACCATTAACCAAGGCTCAAAATATTTCTCCTATCAGATAATAATAAAATTGTTATATAGGATGAGCAATTAAGAATACTGTTCTGATTCTTTAGAAAATCAGCACTGTTGTGTTGAAATTTTAGCTGGCTTTCATGATTTGGCATGTGATTAGCTGATTACACTTAGTAGGCTATAACGGACACTGAAAAATGGCCAAGACTAACGAAGTAATACCAAGGAACTCTTTCACTGCTTTTTCACGGCACCTGTGCTCTTGGATTTTTTCATGTTTCTGACAACAGTTTCATTCATTATGTTCTAATACTCATATTAGTTTACAAGCATGTCGGTATGCTCATATTGCTATTTCTCCTAAAAGTAAGCTCACTTCTCTTATAATACCTGTCATTTCGTTTCACTGAATGAGAAGAATACGAAGAGTCCATTAATAATACAACAAGGTCGGTAGTCATATTACAGCTAAGTCATAATACAACCAAGAGTCCACTCAATGTAGTCGCACCTCTTTGCGATCGACGAATTCAGGATCCCCTAGGAGAGCTCTCTTCGCATAGCCAAACTTGCACGATTCGGTGAACCTGCGGTGAACAATACATTTAACATATTGCAGGTTATTGCATTTATGTTCACCGTTAACGCGTTAAGGCATAAGAAGTAGGAAGAAGAACAAAACAGACGTCCAGCTCTTTCACTACGCTGTGCTTAAATGTAGGTCTTTATACCGCACCTCTGTTCTTAAAGCATTTCTTGCACAAGAAAAAGGTTTCGTGAGAAAGCGGTTCAGCAATCATAACTTGCAACACAATCCATGTCGCCGATCAGTAAGATACTGTCCCTACCGACAATCAGCCTTCCGAAGGTTACTTATAATTCAGATCCTCTCCAAAAGTCAGTCAGGCGCATGTTTTTGTTGTCTGAAGCAGCAGAAGTAGCTGGGCGGTTAAGTTATATTGAAGATGCGTGTTTAGTGGCAGCATCCGCCTGTCTTGATTTTCTGCCCTCGTGTACGGTTTTATTCTTAAGTTGCATCAGTTGCCTATGTTTTCCCGTGAGAGCCCAGAACGTTTTTATGCAGTGTTTTATATATGACTTTTACAAGCGGCGCATAATTTAAAGCCGCAAACAAACAATCTTTAAAAGAGCTTCTGGAATAGCAGTGAAACTCGTCTTCGGTGCAAAAGTCAGCTGCGGTACGTTTTGAAGTGTGACGCATGACACCGCAATCTGCAACTCAATGTCCTACGTGACGGGCTACATGAATGCAACTCTGCCTTTGACAATGAATTCAATAATGCAGTTGATAGGCGGGAGGTGCCTAGTGACGTAAAATTTCCTGAAGTTCTGATGGTTAAAAAAATATGACGCAAGAGGTTTTTTTTTTTTCAAGGAATAGAGGAAAGACTAAAAAAATATTTTAACCGTTCTGAGCATACGGAAGTAAAAAATAACAGCTGACGAGGGTGCATGCAAAGACATGTTTCGAAAAGTTACGACAAAATCTTGACATTCTACAGGCTGTGCCGGCTAACTTCAGCAAAGCTCTTCAATAAAAAAATGAAAGAAAACCACGATGCAAGACACAGTTATAAGAGCTACGGTGTTCAGTCGTCAGAGAGGCCTTGAAATGGTATCGTGCATCGTGTTTCTTCAATCTTTAGTTTCGATGAAGAGCTTGGATAAAGTTAGCTGGAACACCTTATATCAGGAATCGTCACTTTTTTAATTCCCTAGAAGATTCCTGCTGGCTTACGGAATTCTCACTAACCGACGATAAGATAACTGTGATCTTTCACGCCATTAGGAAAGAGATTCTGGTGTACTGTCTCAAATACTTGTACAAGTTTCGCTTTTCGCATTACGAATGCCTTGTGGGCTGTTACATGTTGCTGGTTCACCATGACAAAAAATTCAGAGCCCTTCCACTACTGTGAAGATGGAAGCCAGCGAAGCTGTGACTATGGTGGGTCTGCTGTAGTGAATATCGCCTCCCACGATGAGAATGGCCGTATCGTCGTTGGGCATCACCCAACCGAACATATTTATCATGAACATTGTGGTTGCGAAACTCGCGTTGAAACGTGGCCCCCGTATCGGGGAAGTTGGCGCTTGCGTTGCCGAGGCGTGCACCACCATTGTCGGGTTCCTGGAGGGCAAGACGACGCTGACGTTTGGCCTCAACATCGCACTCTGGCAACTCGGAGTCGGCAGCTCTTCGCTGACGTGTGGCCTCAACATCGCGCTTCCTCAACTCGGGGTCCGCGGCTCTTCGCTGAGGTTTCACCTGCGCTTCGGAAGCCCTCACGCTAGAACAACACCACCTATATTACTGAAGGCCTCCCCACGCCAGAGTGACGCCACAGAAGTGAGATCACCCTGGTGGTTCGCTTCACTGCGCCAAGTTGCGTGTATCGAGTTGCATAGCTGTTCCTTCGCGCGCAAACAGCCCGTGAACTTAAATTTACTCCTCGAAATGCCTCTTAGGCTTTTCGAGGTACAACCAATTTCACTCATTTTGTTCCCTCTCTGATGAGTAAAAAGTAGTTCCGCGGAGCAAAGGCTGACCGCCTACAAACCGCCATCCTATTTTTTTTTTTTTCAGAACATGTGTATTGCTGCTATGACTTTGTGACTGGATGCAGGAAAGTATTCGGAACTTGTCTAATGCTGCAATGTCTAGTACAATATTTCAACCTAGCTCTAAGATATATAAAAACAAATGAAAGAGAATTTTTTTGTTCATACGAATAAAGTGTCATTTTATTTCAATATAAACATGGTATGCAAATACAATGTACGAACAAATAATTTTTAATTCTAACATATGACACTGTGAACTACCAACAAGCACACATTTAAAATGAGCATTGTATAGAAATATGTACAGACAAAACATTTCCCATGTAAACTTCAGTGCCATGTATTACCAAATACAAAGAAGTTACTGTCAAATATTACAAAACAACATATCAATATAAACATGGCCCGCAAACGCCGCCCCAAAAAATTAGGATTCTAGTGTCTTCAGTTTTAGCTTCTCCTTTTGTTTGCTGGCCGTAAGCTTGTCATTTTTCTGCGCACACAGATTGCGTGATAAAACATTAGCAGCTGCACTAAAAATGTATTTCATGACAAGCTGTAGTGAATGTCAAAATCTTTGTTGCTCTCAATAAGGGACGATGTCAAGGCAACAAGAAGCTCTTTTTGCTTTGGACAATCGTAGAACTTGGTGGCATTTTTTTTTCACTTACAAGCTGCTCAAAGGACGATGTCCATCGTCGACACGTGCACACACATGCACAACCACAGGTTGAGGAACCATGAGGCCACCTCTCGTGGAAGAGGCAATAACTGTAAAATCATTGTTGTCAAAACTCCGGTTTTGTAGTACCAGGGTCTGTTTTCCAGATTTACATGCAATCTTCTTTGTAGCTGCATCTGCACAGTAGCCAGCCACATACGTAATGGCGGGGAGCATCGGCTGCTTCTCTACAATATCTTGCTCTCTTACAGCAACATCAAAATGCTTCAAATCTTGTATGCCTTTAAGAGAACCACAAGGAGTGAGCACATCTAGCTGAGGGAGTTCGGGGACCTCGAGCACTTTCTGCAATCTGAGCGTGTGCTCAGATTCGTATATCTGACGTACAGACACGTGGTACTGCGCTCCTGACAATTGCCGATATTTTCCAAATCTGTCTTCAAGGCAATTGGTTTGGAATTTCCTCAGTAACACGTATGAAAATCCCAACTCTTCAATGCAGTAGCGTGTTACCTTCACAAGTGCATGCGAAGTGTGGCATGCACTGTGTGTTTCGCGTGTAAGGTGACCTGCATCGTGCTTTAGACTTTCTCAATAATCGAGCCAGTCACATTGTTGAGAAAGTCGATCTGAGGAGAAGACAGACTTCTGACAGGCTCTTGAAATGTGTCGCGCAAGCGCTGGCCTTTGTAAGGCATATTCACGTTTACAATCTTCCACCATGTCAAGATTATGCGAATGAATTCAGATGTGCCTTGGGCATGTTGAAGTTAGGCTAATTTGTAACTGGTCAGTGCAGCAATAGTAGAAAGGTTAAAAATCTGCAGGACGAGCTTGACATTTTGGCGCTTCAAGTTGGATGGATTTAATGCTTTTAAAGATAATGTTGGGGCCAACCGCAAGAGTTCATTGCTTCCCTCTTCATGTGCCTTCCTAACAGTACCAAATGATGCTGTTAACACCTGCCCATTACTGGAAAGCTCAGTTATTTCAGGAAAAACATGCAGGTCTCTGGATTACGTTGATTAAGCCAGTTGTTACGTATGCACTTCAAAATGTGAACGCAGTCCAAGACAAAGAACACAGGTCTTGAAGGATCATATGGGTGTGCATAGGCAATATTAAATTTTTGGGGATCACAAAAAAGGACATGGCTTTCCGGTTTATGGAATTATTATCAGAAATGACTGCGATCACATGAAGCCAGCCTCTTCTGGCTCTTTGAGGCGTCTGAGGAAGCAATGGAAGTCCTTTCTGTCAAGTTTTGCAACAGGTAGAATATGTACAACGTCTTTGTTCGGCGACAAAAGGCTCTGAATCATAAAGACGTATGCTGTTCTTGCAGCAATGTTACTGTTAGTGGCTGCACCTGTGACAAAACCACCTTTATATTCGAAGTAAGACTGTAAATTAATTTCGTCTATCATGCGCGGAACAGTCCGTTCATGGTTCTTCAGTTCAAATGCCATTTTTTTCATACAAGTACAATTCATCGTGTTGCTCCAATGGAGGGCTAATGCTGTATGCAGCACAAGCACGCCTAATAGTGTTTGGATGAGGAAGCTTCAACTTTGATGTGCTTCGCATGAACTTGTAAGCGTGAGGTGGTTTTGTAAACATAATACTGGCGAACACAAGCAATTCGGCTGTATACCTCACTGCATTACTAAAAATAAGCTCAACTTGCAGCGTCAGAAATTTTATCACTTCTGCCTGCTTGTCAGATGGAAACGGCGATGAGGACAATTCTTGCAATGGTGCCAATATACGGCGCAAAAGCAGCTGAACTTTTTCCCTCATCATTTTGTGAACAATTTCCTCTAGGCGGTCAAGTATATCTCTCAGTTGTCTGATGTCCGAGATTGAAACATGGAAGACGATGGTGCCTACATTTTCTATCCGTGTCTCCCGAAGGTACATTTTCAGAGAGAGGTCGGCACTCATTACCACAGTACAACGCACTACCAGCGCATCTTGAGGCGCAAGGTTCAAGAAATGCACTTTGTCATTACCACTTTGCTCCAGAAATCTTCCACCAAAAACTTGTTTGTGTGACACAAGAGGTATTCGAAAGAAGAGATGGCCTTTTCCTTTTCTTCTTCTTGCTGAGTTATGAGTGACTGTTGCACTGCCTCCTGCAATGCTTTGGCCTCCAAACAAGCGCGTTTTTCTCCTGGGGCTTCGCCGTCCGAACTTTTGTCATGAGAAAGGTATGTGATGCCGCCTGGAAAAATCCTTGGCGTAGACCCCGGCTTCAGACGCCTCAGCTTGAGGGAAACTTCAACCACTGAAATCCGCCGAAATTTGATGTGTAAATTAACAACATAAATACCAGGCAATCCTCACAATTATGCGACCAAAAAAGCAACTATGAGAGCAAACTGAATGGCGAGAGGAGGTCGGACTTCCTTACCACTGTAATCCTTACGCGGCACGGCGCGCGTCCACGCTGCTCTTTCCGCGGCGTTGGTCAGTAACCTGTAGACGCAAACGGTGGGTCCCCCCGCATAGTTGGAATTGCAGCTGCGTGCACAACAGCGTCCAGGCATACCGCTTCGGTTGTTAATGTATGGTAGATGTAGCGTGCATGTGTTGCACGTGAAGAAGTTGCTGAAGCACGAGTAAGCAGACATCTACAAACAGAAACTTATTTACATATACAAACGTTGCGAGGCGAGAAGGTGGCACAGACTACCGATGCTGCTCGATGCAGCGTTCAAAGTATCTATGAACGCTGGCTCGATGAGTGTCCAGTTCTGATCTCGTCGAAAACCTCCGAGCCGCCGCCAGAGGCACCGGCAGCAGTCATGGACGCCGCGCGCGTTCGCTGCGAACCCGGGGAAAACCAACACCACCCATAACCTTCCCTCAATCCGCCGCCGATCTCACTGTAGGCTGTGGTCAGGCTGTTGAGAAGAGGAAACGAGATGGCCGTCTCGAGAGGTGGTGTTGGCTAGAATCGGCACGTCGACGACGAGCCCTTGCCCGAACTTGTTTGCAGCTTCATTTCTCAAACGCGTGAGGACACGTCGTCAGTTGCGCATTAATGGCTCATACCCCCTTAAGCAATGGCTCATACCCCTGTAAACGCGGCCTCCCCATTACGACGACAGAATATAATTGAAATTCTACGCTGGAATGATTAGCGGCAACACAGCCAGCTGTGGAAGGAGACGACGGCGACGAACGCGGGAGTAGTGCCGAGCACGAGCACGAGCGCAAACTTTACTCTCTCCCAGCTCACGCTCTCCAAGCTCGGCGATGCTGCGCACGACAACGAGACCAACCTACCGAGCTTTTGACAGTTCCGCTGTGAAACCAAAGGTCGAAGATGTGGGACCCCTTAGACGTTCAGATCAGTGGGAACGGAGGAGCCACACGTAAAGTTTCTTCTGCGAGCCTCTTGAAGCAAATTAACCACGGCGATTCTTTTTTTTTTTTTTTTCAGAACGGTTTGTATTCAGTCTCTAAGAAAAAAAGTGTGTTAAATAATTGAAGAAATAAAGACCAAACTTTCCGTTCAAAAATCTTTTGAAACTTTTGAGCAGTCACGTAAATATGATATCACAGATTTCGATTATTTTTTTTCGTATTTTGACCATTTTGACGTCAGCAAATTTCTCAAAACTTGCTAGGTTGAGCGGTTGCTTTATTCAGAATGCAATGTAGATCTTCTTTAATGAAAAACCGTGAACTATGGATCCAGGTAAATGCTGCACAAATCCATGTCGTTTCCGAGTGCCAGTGTGGGGCACTTCTCGGCAGCGGTGCAACCCAGATTTTATTTTTTGTTTCTTACGTGTTACTTCCCCTCACGGTGAAAGGGCGCTTTTTGCCAATTTTGAAGTGCAACGTTTTCTTCAGCGTACCTTGAGTGAAATTATCCGCATTACATCAAATATAGTGAATCAATTTATTTGTTGTAAGCAACATCTCCAAATCCCTGCTCTAAATGTGTGTTAGTTCGAGTTGTGCAGCCACATTGCCGTGGCATATGACAACGTTGGGATTTGACAACGCAAAATCTTGCTCTCAGGATTGAAGGTCACAAGAAAGAAGGAACTTCTGTGGATGCTTTCTTTCTTAGAATGGGAGACACACAACCAAGTTGAGTTGTTACTTTGTACAGAAAAGCTACAGCCGTAATGAATTTATATCTGCACAAATGGCGCAGTTTTGCGCGAAAGGCGAAGCATCGATTGCGATAGCAAATCAGTAGACAGCTATACTAAGTAAGGATAGCAGCTTTATCGGTGTCGTGTCATGGAAACTCTTGACACTTTCCAGAGAGGGCGCCACATACCTGTTGGGACCCCCACCGCTAGGAAGGCTGGGACGGCTCAAGGGGACTGGGAGGGAAAAAAAGACTAACATGGCGTACAATAAACGTGTCATTCATTCGTACTAGTAAAACCCGACGTCTCTCAATCTTCCTCCAACCCCTCGACAACACGACATGGTGGCAGCGGCGAACAAGAAGTAGTCTAGCACCCGGTGAGAGCCACTAAACGACCAACATGCCAGACGGAAGGGAAAACGACGCTCAACAAGCAGCGGCAGCGGGCCGGCAAAATGGTGCCAGCCTTTTCAACCCGTTCGCCGTCGAACTGCCAGAGAAGTTGAATTTCCGAGACCCGAATGACTGGAAACGTTGGGTCGCAAGGTGGGAACGCTATCGCATTGTGTCAGGACTTCACCTTCGTAGTATAGAAACACAGGTGAACACGTTCCTGTACGCGATGGGGAAGGAAGCCGAAGATGTATTGGCGCATAGGCTATGATTGGCGTCACTAAGCCTAACAGACGCCGACCTCGCGGACTACGCAACAGTGAAACGCAAGTTCGAGGGACAATTCATACCGTGCACAAACTTCATTTTCGAGAGGGCCAAGTTTAATCGCCGTAAGCGGGAAGCGAACTAGACGATCTAATCGTTTATCACAGACCTGCACAACCTCGCTGAAACGTGTGAATACGGTTCACTGAAAGACGACCTCATTTGTGACCGGTTGGTTGTAGAACTTTTGGACCTCGGTCTAAGTGAAAAGCTGCAACTAGACTTGAAACTCACACTTCAGTCTGCAGTGAAAATTGCACGGAACTCCGAATTCGTCAAAAACACCGCATATCCACGGGGTGAATGATGATGAGTGGGCGAAGCTCCGGAGGGAATCATCGGTAAACGTGAATCTTCCGTGTAATTCGCCCAGTCTCGCCGCACTAAATCGAACGATTGACTTCCACCAATGACACGCGCCATATGTGACGTCATTCCTATTTTATAAAAGCGCCCTTCATTATAATTGCACCATCTCCCGCTTAGAGATGGTGCAAACGCGTTAGAAAAGTGCAGTACTCTCTAGTAAGGGGGAGAGGCCACAGCGTCTTACGCAGCCGTTTACACATGCCGGAACGTGCACCGCGTTTGCCGACGCCATTACATGACTGCTGAGAGAGTATAACCCCCGTATTCATAAACGCTCCTCGACTTGAACTTGACTTGCCACCGCCTTCAACGCGTTTCGATCGCGCTGCCCAAGGCGGTGGCAAGTCAAGTTCAAGTCGAGGAGCGTTTATGAATACGGGGGTAAGGCGGAGGGGCCACAGCGTCTTACACCAGCTTCTTACACGGGCCGTAACGCGCTAGCACAAGCGCGTTAGAAACGCGCAGTCTTTCGTTAATGTTGGGTATTTATTGTCATCGTGGTGCGTGTGTCCATGTGCGCTTGGTGGCGTAGTCAATAAAGAAAAAAAAATGCTTCGTGGCGTAGTGGTTAGCGCCGCGCGTTCGGAAGCGAGGGGTCCCTGGTTCGATTCCGCGCTACGGACACAACTTTCGGAATTTTTTTTTCATAAAAGTAGACGTGTCCACCTACTACTACTATATACTACAGAGCAGGGACAGACCCACACCCTAAGGAGCTTCCCCTTAAAAGCAACAGAACGAGCTACGCGACGGAACGGAACGCTGTGCTGTGGTCGAGGAGCTGCGACGGTCAAACGAACGCCGCAACCATGTAGGCGCGCAGCGGAAACCAGCCAAACCTCCAGCGGTGCACTTCGAGGGACGAAATTTGTGCAAGTGGTGCGGCAGTACACAGCAGCATTTCAAGAAGCAGTGTCCAGCCTTCGGAAAGCTGTGCAACAACTGTGGGAAAACTGGTCACTATGCAACAGTATGCGTGTCGGGACGCCAGCAACCTACAGGGCAAAGGGCGTTTGGATCCAGCACCAGGAAATTAGGGACAGAAAACACGGAGGAAGTGTTTCTTGGTGAGGTCAGCGAGACAGACACTCTGGAACCTTGGTTCATCATTGCACTTGTGAACAGTCGTCCTGTTCGCTTCAAAGTCGACACAGGAGCAGACGTGAGTGTAATCTCAGCTTCGCAGTATGACAGCAGCCGCATGCAGACTCTGAAAACTCCTAACAAAAGACTTTTCGGACCGGGCAGAACACCCATCACAGCAAAGGGAATGTTCAGTGCAACAATCGCATGGCAAGGCAAGTCTGTTCAGCAACAAGTTTTTGTAGTGGAAGGCTTGCAAACAGCTCTATTGGGACGACCAGCGATACGTGCTCTCGACATACTGTCACACCTGGAGGCAGTTGAGGCCTACAAACAAACCGAAGCAAGAAACATGGTGTCCCCCGAGGCAAGACCAGATTTGTCCCAACTCTTCACAGGACTTGGTAAAATGAAAACTGTCTACAAGGTGACACTCAAAGCAAATGCTACGCTTTATGCAGTGACAACGGCTCGACGAGTGGCTGTTCCACTCCAGTCTAAAGTCGAACAAGAACTACAGAGAATGAAGGACCTTGGAGTGATCCAGCAGGTTTACCATGCGACACCATGGTGTGCACCTATGGTCATTGCATCGAAACAGAATGGAGAGATCAGAATCTGCATTGACTACACTGAATTGAACCGCCAGCTTTTCCGGGAAAGGGTCATCATGCCTACAATTGAAGAAAACTTGGCGAAACTGGCCAATGCAAAAGTTTTCAGCAAGCTCGATGCAAATTCTGGCTACTGGCAGACACCCCTCGCACCAAAGTCCCAATACTTGACCACATTTATCACGCCGTTTGGGAGATTTCAGTTCCTGCGATTACCTTTTGGCATTGCGACAGCGCCAGAGTTCTTTCAGCGAGAAAGCTTCGCATTCTTGAGGGACTCCCTGGAATAGCATGCCACCAGGACGACGTCGTCGTTTTTGGGAAGAACCAGGCGGAGCACAGCGCAAATCTCACAGCAGTGCTTCAGAAGCTCAAGGACGCAGAAATAACTCTAAATCTACGCAAGTGTGAATTCAGCAAAAGAAGAATCAAGTTCCTCGGGCACATCTTGATTGAAGCGGGTATCGCTGCTCACCAGGAGAAAACTGAAGCCATCAGAAAGATGCCACCGCCAGAGAACACCACTGAGCTCAGGTCGTTCCTGAGCATGGTCAACCAGCTGGCAAAATTTCTCCCGGGACTGGCCGAGAAGACAAAACCTTTGTGAGACCTGCTGCTGGATGAAGCAGTTTGGGTTTGGCACCAGACTTAACAAGACGCCTTCGATCGGGTCAAGGATGACCTAACGACAACACCAGTGTTGTGCTACTACGATCCACAAAGGCCTCTGACGATATCAGCTGAGGCCTCCTCCTATGGCTTGGGAGCTGTTCTGCTCCAAACAAATGACAGCAAGCGGCAGCCAGTGGCATACGCTTCCAGGGCAATGACACCGACAGAACAAAAGTATGCTCAGGTGGAGAAGGAGGCACTTGCCATAACATGGGCGTGTGAACGTTTCAGGATGTATGTGCTCGGTCTGCAGTTCAGTTTAGAGACAGATCACAAACCCTTGGTGCCTTTGTTCTCAACAAAATGCATTGACAAAATGACACCACGACTGCAGCACTTTCGCATGCGTGTGCTTGAGTATGACTTCACGATTTCACACAAACCAGAAAAGGACCTGCACACAGTTGATGTCTTGTCGCGCAAACCGCAGCAGTGCTCCGGCAAACAGCTTGCATCCGTCATAGAAGAGTATGAACTTCTGACTATTGAGCAGCAGCCAGAATCAACTGAGATGCTGAACAGGACCAAGATCGAGCTGCAAAAATATGCAGCAACATCACTGGTCATGCACTACCGCACTACCAAATGGCTAAAAACAGAAATGCTGGCACCTGAGGTGCGCAAGTATGCAAGTGTGGCCGATGAACTGTCTGTCGTACAGGGACTCCTACTTCGGGGCACAAGGATAGTCTTTCCCCCTTCATTACGCAAGGAAGTTCTGCAGCGACTACACACAGGACACCAAGGCGTTGTGAGATGCCGAGCAAGAGCACGAGAGTCTTCGTGGTGGCCAGCCATCAGCCAGGACGTTGAAACGTACGTGAAGAGATCCCCACCCTGCACAAAGCACCGTCCTGTGGCAAATGAAGACTTGCTTCAGACACCGCTGCCAGAACGCCCGTGGCAAGTGGTAGGCACAGACTTGTTCCACCACGAAGGGAGGAACTACATAGTAGCTGTTGACTAGTACTCAAGGTTTTTTGAACTGGAAGAGCTTTGTGGAACACAAACCAAACATGTGGTGCAGTTCCTTAGTAATTTGTTCGCTCGCTGTGGCATTCCGGAAATTTTGAGGTCCGACAATGGCCCGCAGTACAGCTCACTCGAGTTCCTGCAATTTATGAGCAGTTGGGGTGTAAGACATGTGACCTCCAGCCCACATTACGCGCAAAGCAATGGCGAAGCTGAGAGAGCAGTCCAGACTTCAAAGAACATCATCCGTAAATCCACGAATGTTGTGGAAGGCCTTCTTGCCCACAGAGCTACACCTGGACCCGAGGGTTACTCGCCAGCTGAGCTTCTCATGGGCCGCAAGCTCAAAACAAACGTCCCTACTCTGCCTGGAACACTTGAGCCCAAGTCGGAATACCAGCATCAGTTCCGACAAAACAATGCGGTCCTTCGTGAGCGAGAAGCCAAACACTACAACAGAAGGCGCAAAACAAGAGACAGGCCACCACTACAGCCAGGTACAGTTGTCCAGATCAGAGAAGGGAGCCAACAACAAGGAACCATCGTTGGAGTGTCAAACACACCGAGATCTTATGTTGTGCAAACGGCCAAAGGAAGCGTTCGTCGCACAAAAGCACATCTGCAAGAGGTGCCAGAAGTTGCACCACCGAACCAAGCAGGAACGGGCTGTTCAGAAGAAGCCAACTACACCACCCGCAGTGGCCGAGCCATTAGACCACCGCAACGCCTGAACCTATGAGCAAGCTGAGGGCTTGTCTTCTCAAAAGGGGAAGGTGTCGTGTCATGGGAACTCTTGACGCTTTCCAGAGAGGGCGCCACATACCTGTTGGGACTCCCACCGCTAGGAAGGCTGGGACGGCCCAAGGGGACTGGGAGAGAAAAAAGACTAACACGGCGTACAATAAACGTGTCATTCATTCGTACTAGTAAAACCCGACGTCTCTCAATCTTCCTCCAACCCCTCGACAACACGACAATCGGCTGTATAAACTTGGAAACATTCGCCGCCTAACTGAATTAACAAGTATCGTGTCAGCGCCCACAAGCAAACATGAACACATAACACTCGATAACCGCGGACAATCGCTGTGAAAACGCTGTCGCAAGCAAGCGTGGCAGCATCAGCGAGCGAAGTGACCGTCGTGCTGTCTACCGCTTCAACAGAAACAGCGACGAAAACACAGCGCGCACAAAGGTATCGACCGTCTGCAGATCGCTTTCAAGATGAGGCGCGCGCGACCACGCGCAGCCGCGCAAACTACGCAGTTGCTGGCGGAGTAGAAGCCGCACACCCTCCCTCCAGCGCTGCCTCTCCGCTTTCTTCCTTTCGCGCGAGAGATTGAGCCGCGATCACCAGTTCCCCTTGCACCTGGTCGCGAAACATGGAGTTGGTGCGAGAGCACAAGGCTTTCCTCCCGGCTTTCCTCCTTTGCGCCCGAGATTGAGCTGCCATCGTCGGCTCACCCTCGTACGCTTTCACTCGCACATACAGCATACAGAGCACCGTGACAATGTTGTCGCCTTTCCACTTTACACGCAATGTCACGGCAACGATGACGGCAAAATGCGCCTGGAGTGCCCATATAATTTCTAACGCAATATAATGTGAGACAAACTGGATAAAACAATATATCGCCTGACTGTTCAGAGCCATAACTTGATGCCAATGTGCCTTTAGCATAATGTACATTAATGCACTCTGTTTTCGAGTTATTATTTTTGAATTGGTGCCACTATCGTGCCAGTTTTACTGTACTTATATTATTGTCTCTGAGTGAAGCATATTTTATCGATTTATTTGCGTTGTTTGGGTACGCGATACAACGAAAATAGGTGGCAAGACAAAAAGCTGCTTTGTCGCAGCATCACTGAGCGCTTGACTGAGCTCTTGACTGAGGATATAATAATATATCCACCAGAAAACGCATAACTTTGCACTAACGATCATTCTTTCTGAGCACCTCACCTTTCCGTAGCCTCTCTTTCAAAATTTTCTTCAAGTGAGTCCGGCATTATAGAATGTGGTTGATGCAAATGTGTACATGAGAAAGGCTTCTTTTTTTTTTTTTTTGACGGTTGTAAACTTCTGGCTTCACGGTGCTGCTCTTCAGAGACTTCAAAAAGAGTCATAATTTCAGCATAAACCGCCACACGAATGAATTATTAAGCGTCAATGACATGCTTTTGAAAGTGAAAGTGCTGGTGTAAAAGCTAGGGTCATTGGAATGCAATGTTATTGCTTGCGCTCCCAGGAGTCCACCATTCCTCATGTTCAAGTCAAATGTGAGTTAAAAACCGGCCAGTTCAAACACGTGAACACCGGCCTAGTTGCCATGCTGTGCAGCAACAAGTAAAAAGTGGTGCTGCGACCACACAAGCAATGATGCATCACCCAGTAATTTTCAGAGGCGCAGCATGATCGCGCTTAAAAGCAAAACGTAATCATTCGCACGTGAGATGCTGCGCGCAGGTGGCATTGTGGCTTGGTGCTTTGTGTCAGTGAACACAAATATTAGGTGCTCGCGTAAAACTATCAGGTAACTTTCTTGGGAATGTGCTTATTCCATTCGGCCTCACCTGTGCAATGTAAGATTGTTGTCTTCCAGGCTTTGTTGCGTCTCGTTGCGGTATCCATTCATAATGGACAATATGTAGGACAGCACGGCACCACTTCCGGGTGGTGGAGGCGAGTACATGGTAACATTGTCCATAAACACTGCGGTAAGTGGATCTGCCCACGTTGCGGAGTAGTTTTTTAAATCATTTTCAGTCAAGACGCCTCCTAGAAAAAAAGGCGAAAATGAAAACTAGAACCACTAAAAACACCACATGCTTCATTTTCACACTGGTGCTCTTGCTATTGAAGTGTTACTCTTATATCAGATGACCACTCGCGTAGCAATGTCGGGAATTATTTTCGATATTCATTTATTTATTTATTTATTTATTTATTTATTTATTTATTTATTTATTTATTTATTTATTTATTTATTTATTTATTTATTTATTTATTTCATATGTTGGCATAAAATGTGCCGCCCGTTTGCTTTCTCCGGAGATTAAATTGTTGCGTGAATGAAAGGATAATATGAGGTGAAGTGAACCCTTATAGCTATTGAGCAGTTTGATGTCACTGTAGTGGAAGAGACACTTGCACAAAAAAAAGCTGTACAAAAATGTCGAGCACAGCACTTTCCACAAAATCTAGCGTCCTCCAGGGATCGGTCCTGGAACGCTTCTTTTTTATTTGTTTAGAAATGACATTGTCAGGGACATATCCGTTTACATAAAACTGTGTGCAGATGACTGTGTTATTTATTCTCAGGTAGAAAGCTCTAATGATCAAATAACGTTAAACGTCACATTTCAAAGAGTAATCGCTTGGTGTGACACTTGGCAGATGCCTATAGGCTATGAGAAAACCACATTTAGGCGCATTTCACGTAAAAAGGAGCCTCTTATGTTCCGGCATCATTCAAACCATACATTTATAAGTGAGATGCAGCACTGCAAGTACTTGGTAGTCTGGATTACTGATAATCTCCCCTGGAGTAAACAAATCGATTATGTTGCAGCCTGCGCTAATACTAGACTATCCTTTTTAAGCAGGGCTCTCAACCGATCCACTACTAGTGTTCGCTTGCTGGCATACAAATCAACAGTACTGCCAGTACTTGATTGCGCCGTATTATTTGGGATGCATTCACGTTGACTAATATAAAGAAGATTGAAAACATACAAAAAAGGCTGCTCTTTTAACTATAACTGTTACTGTCAAACATCTGTAAGTTCACTGCTAGCGAGAGCAAATCGTCCACCCATATATTAAAGAAATACAGTTTCTTGTCTCAAATTTCATATGAAATAATTAACCGATACTATTGTATTGACCTCAATAAAGTATTCTCTTTCTCTTCAGGTTTTGCCACAAGGCAACATCACAATCTCACTAACCCTTTCAATCACGCAATAATTAATTTAAAAATTCGTTTTTTCCGAGGGCTATCAGAGACTAGAACCGTCTGACTAATGATGTTGTTCTACAACCATCCCTCGAAATGTTTGTCATTTGTCTCCAACAGCTCACTCAGCTTCAGGTTTTGCCGCTCACTATCAGCATTGGCATTTTTCTCAATTTCACTACATCCTACAATTATCTCTTTGAAATACTTGTATTGTATACGTAATGTATACATTTTATTTTTTAAGATTTGGTATTGTATTGCGTTAGATATTGTATAACTTGTAACACATAAACTTGTGCAATTCTGTGTTCCTACTTGCATTTTCCTTCCATATGTGATTATGATTTTGCTGAATATTGCATACTTGCCAAAACGTTTTCACTTGTACTACACCCTATTGTAATCGCCACCTTGTTAAAATCCCTCGATGGGATCGTAGTATAAATAAATAAATAATTAAATAAAATCTTAGGAAACGATAAGAACTCTTTCTTAGAGCACATGATTTCAACAAGCAAATAAAATTAAGCAACTGAGTTTCCTGACAGTTTTAAGATATCACACTAAAAATGTCAGACGTAAAAGCCAAAAACATATGCGCACACAAAGTCACATAATAGCGATGCAATAACGAGCTGCTCTTAAGCCACATATATGAAGAAAAGTAAATTTAATTGAAGGTATAATCGGAAGAAAGAATATAAATAAAATAACTAAAGCACTATGTTCCTTAATATCTCGACATGTCACTGTCTCTTGGGAAAGCTATTAAGGCCTTCAGAGCGATTCGTTACGCTCCGTTACCACGAAGTGTAATTATAGAAGAGAAAGGGGTGTGGCCGAATGCACCATAACAGCCTCATAGCTTTCCGGGCACCTGAACTAAAGGCGCTGAGAGAGTCGATGTTATGCGAAGCATTTTGCAAGTGCTTGGCTATCTAGCATTGTTTATGGTTCCTCAAAGCAATACCAGGCGGATCAAAGTGTTTTTGTAAATTGGGTAGTCACATGTGTCGTTTGCGAGCATACGTTGTTTGTGAGGAGAGTAGCAGGACGACAACCACGTTTAAGACGATCATATGTCAGCATACAGCACCATTTTTATGCGAGCCGCTGGACGCGAGCTTACGCTTGTTGGTTTCTACACAGGTAGCGAATGAACGTAAGCGCGAAAATTATGCAGAAACTCCACTGCAGCTGCCTAGGTATGCGTAAACATTGTGCAACTTGCTCATCTCTATGCACACGACGCTAACGGCGGTCATTAATTCTGAACGGTACGTACAGACCTCGGTTGAACCCCCTGTAAATATGACCAAACTGATCTAACCTTATATAATCTGATCGACCTCATCACCGTATCACTTCTTAGATATCATCCTTATCAAACTTGATCACGGCCATATAACCGCCAGCGCTTATCGATCCTTATCGGCTTTAGTAGACTGTCACAGACCCCGGTGAACGAGGCGCAAACGCCGGACCAAATTCCAAAGCCGATTTATCAGCTTCCGAAAATAATCCCATGAAAGCAAGGGCAATTAAGAATGGGCCCTCTGGTGCGCCAGCGAACGCCGGTTGCTGTCCAAAGACCGAGTCAGAGCCCAGAGTTGTCAAAACACAGCAAAATATATTCCTCACACAAGGCAGTTACACACACACTTGCACACTTAGGCTAGACACAACACAATACAAATCAGATGGGTATTAACAAACACAAGAAAATAATTCACGACAAGCACTAAGAGTCCAACACGTAAAGTACAAAATAAATAGGAACACTAAGTGTCCAATCGTATTCACCGTGCTGGTTGGTCTTGGAGTCAGACGATCTCGGCGTAGCTCGCGCAATTCTCGAAGGTACTTCTTCCGGAAATGCAGACGCTCGATGAACCCGTCGACTAGCTTGCCTGGGAATCCCCTTCTTCCGCAGACGCTCGGTCTTCACGTTACATCACTTCACCGGTGCGGCCTGAACTCTCTGAACTCCTGAATTCCTGGATTCCACTCTCTGATTCTCGCACGGCGGTTATATAGCTTCCACAGGCGTTCTCGAACCTTCCTATCGGAGTCGTGATCTCGTAGCATGGCTAAAGCATGGGAAGCTTCGCGTCTTTTCTTGTACCTTCGACCGCCGTCTGAGTGTTGTCGAGGGGGGGATGATGACTCATGTTGTTGGCGCGCGCGCTCACGCTGTAGTTATGTCTCTCGACTCGCCGGGTGAGAAGTTGTCTCGGCGCGCGCGTGTGCTCTCTCACTCTCTCTCTCCGGTTAACGTCGCTTCGTCGAGTCTCTTCGAGACGTTTCGGCGCCGTTAGCGTTGTTGTTTGAGGCGTATGCGCCCTCCCCCTCTGTTGAAGTTGCCGCGGGGCCGGCGTGTTCTTTCGCTGGCCTGGGCGACACTCGGCGCGCGCTTGGATTACGCGCTCTTTTGTGACATAGACTTAGTGCGACACTTATCAGTCCTAATCGGTCATTATCAACCTTATCAAACTTGATCCGATAAGTATGAACCCTTATCAACCCTTATCGTTTGTTATCAATCTTAGCGGACTCGATCTGACCCTCATAGACACTTATCGAACCTTAGCTGGTGTTATCCAGCTTATCGGACTTGATCCGACCTTTATCAGCCCTTATCAACACTTATCGGTCGTTGTCAAACTTATCAGACTTGATCCGACCATTACAAGCCCTTATCGCTCTTTAGTACCTTATCCATCAGCGTCGAATCATTATCAGTCGGGATGACACCCATATAACCCCTCATCACACCTTATCGTCCTTATCACTACATTGACTTTTCTCTGTCTGTGTTGCGCGACGCGAAGCACATGAGCCCTCAGAGTTCGGTGGCATTTCGGTTGGTGAAGGAACGCCCCAACGGGAGGCGCATCCCGCGACCACCGAAACGCATCGGGGATGTGGCGTGTTTGGCATTAAATTTTGACAAAAATGGAATCTTTTCTGACGTCTACAAGGCTGTAAGTTGGCTCTACAGGTTGTCCTGGAGATGGATTTTATTCCATAATCACCAAACCTTGCAATAGAGACTCATAGAAACTGTTCTCCTTTGACAATTGTTTTGTACTGGTGGTGCAACACATTCGCACCGTCATAAGGTTCAGATATATTCACCTTCTGCAAGCGGGGGTGTCTAGCCCAGTGGGCAGGAAACTCGGCTTCCTTAAGGGGGGTCTTAGGTTTGAAACTCAGTACGACCAACGCTTTAAAAGCGAAGCTTTTCTTTGCGAACGTCGCCGGGTTTCGTGACCGTGACTACGGCCTCACTGTTCTCTTGCCGAATAGGCCAGCCAATCACAGCGGAGTACGCGTGCCGCGCGCGCCGCTGGCTTCCTTGTACGACCACCAGATGCCGCTCGCCTCCGCGCATCCGCAGAAACCATTACTCACTCACCATTACTCATTTCCAGTGGAATTTGGAAAGGAGTAATGGCGCAGGAGAAAGTAGTAAATGCCATTCTGTGCTTAAACACTGGGCTCCAGTCCACGCTGTGAAGGTGGTTGGCCAGCGAAGCTTTGGTATAACCTGATCCGATAGACCAATGTGACGTAGCCTTGAACTGGGTCCTGCGGAGCCTGAGCACGACCCTGTTGTGCCTATTGACGTTGCTGTTACTTTCGTCGCCCATCGTATTCGCGCTGCTCTTCAGGATTCATGACTGTGCATGACTTGCTTCGGCCAGGAACCGCTACTTCCTGCCTAGCTTGAGCACGGCGCCGTTGTGCATACTGACGTTGCTGTTCCTGTCACCGCTCGTGGTGTGCACGCTGCTCATGGTGGTAGCACTATCACAACACAAATTAAATGAGTTCATGGGCGAGTTCTTGTTTTACATATGAAAGTGTAGTGAGGTCATTCCCTGTTTCGTATGCAACAGTTGCCGCTTCCCGGCAGCTGTTTTTTTTTTTCTTTCCCCCCAGGACCAGTGCCGCCGTTGCCGCGGTGATGATGAGGATGATGATGATGATTTATTGGCATCCCCTTTGAAACGGGGCGGCGACAATAGTCACGGCCCCGGTTGGCAAATGATTCACTATCTACCGAGACTCAAGAGGCGGATGCGCGGAGGCGAGCGCCACCTGGTGTTGCTACAAGGAACCCAGCGGCGCGGGCCAAGCGCGCTTTCCTCTGTGCTTGGTTGAATTGTCTGTCGACGAAGACGAATAAATTCCGGGATCCTAGTCATTTACAGCTTCGCTGTAAGATCGGTTATGTTGTCGGAGTTGGAAGTTTACCAAAGATTGGTAGGCCGGTTAGTTTTAGGAGCCCACGGCAAAACCACAGATGAGGCAGTGCAGGACGACATAGGTTGGGCCTCGTTTGACGTAAGAGATGCGAAGAGCAAAATTAGTTTTCTAGAAAGATTCGGGAACATGGATCAATTTAAATGGACAGCTAAAGTGCACAAGTATTTGTACCTGAGAAACGTGGACACAGAATCGAGGATGAGGTCAAGAAAGTTGGCAACCCGGGTGCAAAGTAACTGAAGCGTAAATAGACAAGCAGACGCCATCAAAAAGAAAGTCAGAGAAACAGACATTCAATTTGGTGCAAAGAATGGAAACAAAGAAGACCATAGAGATTTACAAGACTTAGGAGAAATAAATTAGAAGCGCAAATTTGCATGACAACACGACGGAAAGTGCCTTGCTATATGAGGCTAGAGCTGGTCGCCTAAGAACAAAAACACTCCGGAGCAAATATTCGCAACAAGATGAGTCATGTTTTTCCTGCAGATGAGCTGCAGCAAAAATCCGGAGACCACTCAGCACACCCAAATGGATACGAAGGCATACACCCTTGTGAGATCTGTAGGTAACACCTTGCAGAAGTGCTTGGATTTAAAGTGAATAGAAGCATCAACCGGTCAGCATTCGAGATAAGCGAAAGAGGTTTAGAGCATTGGTGGGCAAAAGATCAGCGAGGAAATTGATAGGACCTGATCCATCACAGGCATAAGTAGCGATACAAGGTAGAGAATGTTTGAGGAAAATAAAATAAATGAAAGAGAAGTATACAAAAACGCAAGAGTGAAGAGCATTTATAGCATGTCTGAGTAACTCAAGCGGGCTAGCTGACTATTTGTTACCGCCCCACTCCAATAAAAGCGATCCAATAAATCATAATCATCATCGTCATCACCACGGCAGCGTCGGCCGTGGGGGGGGGGGGGGGGGGAAGAAATTAACTCAGAGCCTTTCCTCCGTCGAGGAAATGGGGGTAAGCGAAGCTTGTGTCATGACGACGCTGTCTCAGGCGTTCCGCTTCGTTTGCCCTAAACTCGGGGTCGGCGGTTCTTCGCTTACGTTTGGCCTCAACATCACGCTCCATCGCGCTCCCGCATCTCGGGGTCCGCGACTCTTCGCTGACGTTTCACCTGGGCTTAGGAAGCCCTCCCGCTAACATCGGCACGTCGACGACGCACTCTTTCTCGAGCGATTTCGCGGCGCCCTTGCTCAAACGCAGCCTGCTCCTCGACGGAACGCACCACACGATGCCTTCCCATCCAGTTCCCGAAACTGATCCGAGGCGAGGGAAGCCCGGCGGAGCGCGCGCCCACACCCTTTCCTTCCCTTTCCATCCACCTCAACGCACTAAAGGACCCTGATTGGTCGCGCGCATCACGTGATATGGCGCCGGCGCAGCTTTCGCCATACCTGGTCTTTCTTTCTTTCCTTCATTTTTTATTTCTTGTCCCTGGCTCATACCCGCTTATCCCTGGCTCCCATTGCGGTATACCCATTGGGGTATGCGCCACGCGTGACTTTTGAGTGGCTACGCCGCCACAGAAATATGCAGCATAATACAAGCTTCGCTTAAAAAAGACCCAGAAAGCTCACCTTCGCCCATGCGCGACTGCACGGTCATGAGAAAGTAAACGCGCCGATAGAATGGATTCGAATTGCGCTACCTACGTATGCGCATACGGCCTCTGAAACCATGATGCGTTCAAGGCGTCCGTCATGCTCTCTAGTAGTCAGTAGTTCCATTTAAAACGCTCCGTTTAATTTGTCTGCGCCCGTGATTGTGATATATATATATTGTAACGGGGAGAAAATATATTTATTTAGAATATATACAGTTAGAAGGTTGTAGCTCTGGGTATTACCATCTTCCGAGTTCCGAGACACTTCAGCCTCTTCACCAACCAACGTCATTTTGTTCATAGCGGTACAAACTCGTACGTGACAATAACCCCCGGCGGCAGAAGTATCGTCTCGATGCTTCTTAGGGTGTCGAATCAGTGTGGGATTAATAGGGCTTTAGTCGAGAAACGTGCACGATATCAGTTCCTGGTAGGGTAGAATACTTCGAAGTCACAGGTGATATCTCATACGTGAGGCTGGTAACTTCGCGAAGAACTCGGTACGGCCCGACGTATCGCGGCAGCAGTTTTTCGCAAAGGCCGATGCGACGGGAGGGTAACGAAACCAGCACAAGGGACCCAGGGCTGTAATGAGCGTCCCGACGACGACTGTCGTAACGGTGCTTCTGGATAGTCTGAGATGCCAGAAGACGGTCACGGGCAATACGACGTGCTGTGGCCGCGCGAACAATGGCGTCGTGAGCATAGAACGTGGTAGTGGTGGCATCAGAAGGGAGCAGCGAGTCAAGAGGCAGGAGGGGGTCAGGGTCATATAGTAGATAGAAGGGGGATAACCAGTAATATCATGACGTGACGAATTGTATGCAAACGTCACGAAAGGTAAGGTGCAGTCCCAATCCCGGTGATCATCAGACACGTACATGGAGAGCATGTTCGTGAGTGTACGGTTGAGATACTCGGTAAGTCCGTTTGTCTGTGGGTGGTAAGCCGTCGTGAACTTGTGGGACGTTGAGCAAGAACGAAGAAGGTCGTCGACAACCTTAGAAAAAAAACAGTGGCCTCTATCAGTGAGCAGCTGACGTGGGCACCATGATGTAGGATCACCTCAGGGAGGAGAAAATCAGCCACATCAGTTGCGGAGCTTGTAGGCAGGGCCCGCGTTATGGCATAACGCGTAGTATAGTCCGTTGCAAAGGCCACCCACTTGTTGCCCGAGGATGAGGTTTGAAATGGGCGAAGGAGGTCCAGGCCGACGCGGGAAAATGGCTCACTTGGGATATCTATAGGCTGAAGGTGCCCAGCGGGATAAAATGGAGGCTTCTTGCGGCGTTGGCAAAGTTTGCAGGCAGCGACGTAGCTTCGAACAGAGCGATTATAGCCCAGACCAGAAAAATCGTCTGCGCACGCGGTCGTATGTACTGGAGGCACCCAAATGACCAACGGTGGGCTCATCGTGTAATTGCGTAAGAATTGTCAAGCGCAGATGCTGTGGAACGACGAGAAGCAGTTCAGCATCATATTGATTCATATTGCGTCGGTATAAGGTCCCGTCCTGGAGAACAAACATACGGAGAAAAGCGTCCTGCTGCTCGGAGGTAAGGCGTTCGATGATGGATCGCGAATATGGGTCACGACGCTGCTCGTCGGCGATGCGTGAGAAGTCAGAGATCGACAAAACGCAGGTATCTGTATCGGTTTCGGTGCTACCGGGTGGGTCGACAGCGTAGCGGGAGAGGCAGTCGACGTCCTTATGTAGCTGCCCAGATTTGTAGGACACGGAAAACGTGTACTCATGCAGGCGTAAAGCCCAGCGGCCAAGACGGCCTGTGGGGTCTTTGAGTGAGAAAAGCCAACATAAGGCATGATGATCTGTCACTACGGTGAAATGTCGACCGAAGAGGTGAGGGCGGAACTTGGCCCGCTGTCGTTGGGACAAGATAGCGCCAAGGCCATGGCCGCTTGCATCAGTGCGAACTTCTGTGTAGGCATGCGGATCAAAATGACCCAACACGGGTGGATTCGTAAGGCGACTGATCAGCGTTGAAAATGCTTCAGCCTGGTCGGGTCCCCAACGAAAAGTGGTGTCCTCTTTCAGGAGGTCTGTGAGAGGACCAGCGATTTCGGCAAAGTTCTGGACAAATCGCCGAAAATAGGAACAGAGCCCTATAAAACTGCGGACATCGGTAGAAGAACGCGGAAGTGGAAACTCACCAACAGCACGACCTTGTCAGGATCAGGCTGGACGCCAAAAGCGTCAACCAAGTGACCAAGTACTCGTATTTGGCAGCGGCCGAAATGGCATTTTGCAGAATTGAGTTGTAGGCCGGCACGTCGAAAAACATCAAGGATAGCTGAGAGTCGGTGGAGGTGGCTCTCAAACGTCGGTGAAAAACTATGACGTCATCAAGGTAGCAGAGGCACGCCGTCCATTTGAATCCGCGCATAAGAGTGTCAATCATACGATCGAAGGTAGCAGGGGCACTACACAGCCCGAAAGGCATCACCTTAAATTGGTAGAGACCATCCGGGGCGACGAAGGCGGTCTTTTCGCGATCTCGTTCATCCACTTCGATTTGTCAGTAGCCAGAGCGCAAATCAATCGATGAAAAATAACTTGCACCATGTAAGCAGTCTAGCGCGTCATCAATACGCGGAAGCGGATACACGTCCTTTGTGGTCATCTTATTCAGGTGATGGTAATCGATACAAAATCTCCAGGTATTGTCCTTCTTTTCAGCCAAAACGACAGGTGACGCCCACGGACTGCAGGAAGGCTCGACAATATCTTTGGAGAGCATTTTGTCCACCTCCGTTTGGATCACCTGGCCTTCAGCCGCTGACACGCGATAGGGCCTCCGGTTTATAGGAGGAGCGTCACCAGTGTGGATGGGATGGGAGACGACATGGGTGCGACCTAGCAGGCGATTTCCAAAATCAAAGATGTCTTCCAAGGACATCAGAATGCGGCGAAGGGCGTCGGCGTAATCAGGTCGTAGGTCAGTAGCTATCATTGGCGTAAACTTGTCGTTCCGTGAAGTAGGAGGGTCGGAAGCTGCAGCAATGTCGAATCATGGTTCGGGCGTAAGAGCAGCTACTCCACAGTCTTCCAAAGGGGACAGCACAACGAGATATATATACCCTCAGGAAGCACTTGCAGACACGAAATAAAGTTCAGAAGGGGAAGCCACGCTCGATTGTTGACAAGAGTTACAATTGAGCTTGGTAGTGCTATTTGGCGTGCCAGGAGAACGTCGCAAAGTGGGGACAGCACGTAAGGACCATCTCGAAGTGGAGGAGAAGGCGACATGAGGACGTAGGTCGCAGCATCAGGTTGCAGTCGAACAAATTCAGCAGAACTAGTCGGGACTGGTGGCGGTCGGTTGGGTCGGCAAACTAATGGGGCATTTCAAGGCGAAGGGTGCCGGTTGCACAGTCAATAAGTGCTGAATGAGCAGTCAGGAAGTCTATTCCAAGAATCACTTCGTGGGAACACTCGGCTAGTACAGTGAACAGGACTAACACTGGACGGCCGGCAATGCTAACACGGGCGGCGCACATTCCCATCACGGCTGTTGTACTGTCATTAGCCACTCGGACGGCAGGCGACTCAGTAGGCGTCAGGACTTTACGGCGACGGCTACGAAGATCTGATCGCATAACCGACCCTGAGCGCCAGTATCAATGAGGGCTTGAACGGGTACATCATCAACAAAAATTTCAACAAGGTTCGGTCGAGCAGCGGGGGTCAGCAGAGGTTTTGCAGTACGAGTCGTCAAAGCAGCCTCACCACCGGAGGCTGTATTGCTTAGTTTTCCGAGAAGCGGCCTGCGTAGGACGGGGGCGAGGGTCGTAGAGGTGTAGGCGAGCGGGACTGACGGCGTTGCGGCGAGGGCGAGCGGCTAGAGGTGTTTCCCCGAGAGGGAAGGCCGGCATGGTATGGTTCAGAAAGGTGCGACAGAGACCGAGGGTCTCAGTCGAAGCGGCGATCAGCATAGGGTCGAGGCGAGGAGTACCAGCGGCTACTACGGCAGTGGCGGCAGATGTGACCGACCTGGGAGCAAGCAAAGCAAATTGGCCTGTCATCCGGTGTTCGCTACTCAGAGGGGTTCCGATATCAATTCGGGAACGACTGGCGAGGTGCCGCAGAGGCAATGACAGGAGCGGTAGGAGTGGGACGTGGGCGGACGGCAGACTGGATGTCCATGTTTGCGATTTCTTGGTGGACAACAGCTTGAATGAGCGAGATGGCCATGTTGTCGTACGTATGGGGACAGTGAGAACTTGGAGCCATAGCCTCAAGTTCACGACGGATGACCAGTGTCAAGCTTGACGTGGCAGTCTGATGTGATGCCGGAGGGTCGTTGCAGGAGGAAGTTGCAGCCGTATTCGGAAGTCGGTCGAAGCGTCGTACGATGCGTTGCTCTTCGCTTGCTCAAAATTTCGACATTCCTTTATGATGGTTTCAACCGTTGAGAAGTTTCTGCAAAGCAGGAGGTTGAACGCATCGTCCGCGATGTCTTTCAAGATGTGTCCAACCCTATCGGCCTCCAGCATGTCCGCGTCCGCTTTACGGCAGAGAGCCAGAACGTCTTGAATATACGCGACGTACGATTCGGTTGGTGTCTGGACACGAGTCGCTGGCTCTTGCTTGGCCTCCATTTGACGTACCACAGGTCTTCCGAAAAGATCGCGTAGCTTTTCCTTGCAGGAGTCCCGGCTTGTAATTTCGGCTTCATGCGTCTCGAACCATACTTTCGCAGTTCCTCCCAAGTAAAATATCACGTTGGCCAGCAAAAGTGTGGCATTCCACTTGTCCTTACCGACGCGCTCATACGACGTCAGCTAGTCTTCGACGTCGACCTTGCCAGTGCCAGTGAAGATTCCTGGGCGACGTAGCTGGGTTAGTACCACTTCCGCTGGTGTCTGAACGGCGGAAGCAGCGTCAGCGTCGGAGGCAGCGTCAATAGCCATAACAGCGCAACCGATGTGACGCCCGCTGCGAAGATCCAGGGCCGGCTTGTTGCGAGATTATTCCGCACTTCCATCAAAATGTAACGGGGAGAAAATATATGTATTTACAATATACACTGTAAACGAAAACACCCCCACATGGGAATTTTAACAAGGTGATGTGCCCTATATACTCCCATCCTTGAATACTTATTACAATGTATGGGAGGAATACAACGGCATTCCCTCGTTTCACTCCGCTCACAACCTGTGGGAGGATAAGGGCGGACATGACGTGATTTTATTCCGCCTTCAAAATTTTGTTCTCCCCGGGAACTCCGCACAGGGAGTTTTAAAAAACTCCCCCGCCGAAACAGGTTGGTCACGTGGTGCTTCCCATAAGGCTGTGCGCCGCGCCAGCGACCGGCCGCGTTCGGCGGAGTCGGCGGTGCTCATGGCTGACGGTTTGTTTACATCTGTGAAGTGTCGTTCCGTGCCAGCGTTTCGCCGATTTTCTTTCCTATACTTCCTTCCAGAAAGTGTTATAGGCGTGCCTGAAGCTCACTGTATCTCATCTTCATGTGCGTTAGCTGTGATCACTCTGCTGACAACGATGAATGCAAGAGCAACGATTTCAAGTGCGGAAAAAGGCTTAGTTGTAACCACGAAGCTGCCGGTTGACTCGTGATGTCGGCTGGGGTTTCTGGCTGTGCTTCCGTGTTGCGTGACCTTGACTTGTGTTCCTCAGTGTGTTAAATACCACTTTTATGTCCTTTTGAGTATATTCTGACAACGTCCGGTGTAAAGTGCCGCGTAGCAATGGCAACAGCAGCCACTGTTCGAGCGACAGCGTCCGTGATAGCCGCACATGGATGCCATATTCCGACTTCGTCACGGTGCTGTGCTGCCAGTAAGTTAGACCGTGGTGCAAGCAACTCTTTTATGAATCTGTGTACGGATATCCTCGCCCAAGAAATACGGTAGGACGTAAGTACGTACTGTGAATATAGCTTCTTATTGAGCGATGTGAATTGAATTGCTATCGCGCAGTTCTGTTTTGATCGCGTCGTTGCTTCGGATATTGCATTAACATCATGCTCTATCCAACATACTGATTTAGGAGCATACCTGCTGGCTCCGAGCGTGAGGATTCGTTTGCCACATCAGCGATATAGCTCCGTTTCACAGCCGAGAGACATTGCTTGGACGCGGAGCAAGTAGTGCGGTCAAAAAAATGTATGACTACGCAATTTTCGGTGTTACGTAGGCGGCTACGGGTCATGCTCACATGTAATAAATTGTTGTCCCGCCACAATTCTTTCGCACGAAGCTAATTTTGTCATGAAGCACGCGCACGTACATTTTTCTTGGGTACTGTAACTAACATACTACTTTTTGGCCGCGGACGCCGGCAGTGTGCGAAGTCGCTTCAGCGCTCACGGAATGGCATTCTAATTTTGAAAAATTATGCCATGAACGTTGTTTTTTTCAATATTCTAAGTTAACAGTTCCGTGTGGATTTAGGTTTCATGTTGACTTCAGAGAGGCCGATCTCATATGTGCGAGCCTGTGAGTCGTAATTCTGAAAACACTACAGCTGCTCGCTAGGCCGTTTCGAGGCCCACATTATTGTGGCTATATATACTGGCAGGGTTGCTTCTTGTTGTGTGTCAGGTGTGCGTGGGATTTCTTTCACAGCTCTTCATCGGGTGTTTCTCAAATGTTTGTGTTTATGTATTGCTTGGTCTGTCTGGTCTCGTTCACTTGTTTCGCAGAATTTGGCTTATTCTTGTGCGTGTATTTCGGAATTTGACCCGCAGCCTCTAGATAAAAATTATCCACGCAAATTGACGTGTTTTCTTTTATACTCCCGGTGCACCTCGAAAAGCTCCGTCCAGCTCGAAGTTAAAAATAAAAATGACAGAAAAAAAAAAACTCCGAAGGCACCACGCAAAAATTCCGCCCGCAAGGAGTAAAAATTATACTCCGATCACTCGGAGCCTAATAAACTCCCAACCGGGGGGTCGCTAGAGGACAAGCATTATACCCCCACCTGAGAGTTATTTCCGTTTACAGTGTATACAGTTAGAAGGTTGTAGCTCTGGGTACCACCATCTACCGATGATGATGATGATGTACCTCTGTCATGGCTGGCACCCACTGAGGGGGATAGGCCAAGAATCTGGCGGCAGTGGGAATGCTAAAGAAAATTCATATTTGAAAACACGCAAACAAGAAACGCCAAGTAAAAGACAAAAAAGGGAGATGTCGCAATAACTAGATTTCCATGCGAGCGACCAGTCAGACTAACTGGAAAGGTGAAAGTGAAGAGCTGTTACATCCACGGGGAGGTAATATTAACAAAACAATTTGGAGAAATCAATTTAGGTGATATGAATGCATCTGATGTGTAGAATACAAATACAATAATTAGCAGGGTAATCATTTTGTTTCAGTTAAGAAATAAAATACTGCGCAACACACGTCTCTGTGACTATAGCCTAGTACTGAGGCCCCAAATGATAACAATACTGGTATGTTTAAACCTAATCAAATTTTGTAGAGTGGAGCTTCCAGTAATAACTTTCTGTAGTGTGAATATTGTCTGCATGATAAAGAGTAATGTTCTATTGATTCAATTTCCTTACAGTTGTGACATCGAGGAGACATCTTGAGACCAGCTCTATGTAAATAAAAATTCAATTGCGGGATGCGACAGCGTAGTCTGGTGTAAGTAACTTCCAAATGCCGAGAAGAGCACCACTGTTTATTCCAGCAAAAACCAAGATGCTGAAAGTCTGGAGATGGTTTCAGCGGTAACTTGCTTAAATCATTTTGCAAACACACTTTTCTGTATCTCGATGCAGTGACGTAACAGGGATGATCCGGTAAAACAAGGATCAAAGGTCCACTTAGAGATGTTCTTGCTAATAAATCTGCCATTTCGTTTAGATATAAACCGCAGTGGCGAGGAACCACAGCAAGTAAATTTTTTGTAATCTTTTAGGGACTAAATCGTGAAACAAGCTAAGGAGGGCTGAATTCGTTTCCGTGGAAAGCGACACACATACCGATAGGTTATCTGTAACTACGACAGCTGTTGATTGATTTGCAGGAAGTTTACGTAGCGCTAGAACAATGGCCAATAATTCTGCTATGAAAATAGGCGTGTAATCTGGAAGGCGAATAGAAAAGGACCAATTAAGGGAAAGAGAAAAAATGCCTACGCCAGCCTTCTCTTCAGACTCTGAAGCATCAGTGGCTATGATATTGTTTGTTTCCAGGTGAGGGAGGTAATCTTGTAATTGATCATTTAAATGTTGGTATGGCATTAGTTTAGCATTTGAGGGGAAAATATCATCAAATTATATCTGGAGGCTTATTTTTGATTGATTTGTTGGGTGAATGCGTTGAATTTGCACATTCATTGGTAAAAGCTGTGTCTGTACGAATACGATCTGAGGGGTGTGTAATCGTGACCTATGACTATCAAAGAATGAACTTAGTTCGTTAATAAAAATATACATTGGTCTTCTTTGAGGAGATTCGTAAACTTGTAGATACGTTTGAACTGTAAGAATCCTCAGTCTGCTTTTTAAGCTTGGTATTCGCGCTTCCATATACAGCACGGTGTTGGCAACAACCTTAGGGAGTCCAAGGCACAATCGCAGAGCTTCCCTTTCTAATATTATCAGAGGTTGAATTTTATAAGCTGGGCTACCAGAAAACAAGACACTCTCAAATTCCATGATGGGTCGGACATACATTTTGTATATCATAATTAATGTATGCCGTCGCAGCCCATATCGTTGGTGACTGATCTTACGTAGCCATCCCACGGCACGGGTTGCCTTAGACGCAACTCTTTCAATGTGGCTTCTCCAGTTTAGTGACCCATCATACGTGATTCCCAGGTATTTAAGGCAATTCACTTAGGGAATGAACTCTTGACGATACACCAATGAAATATTAATGGGAACAGCCAAAGGAAAGACAAGAAGTGCACTTTTTCTAACATTCAGAGACATATGTATAATATCAATCCAGGTTTCAAGCATGGATAAGTAATTTTGTAACAATTGATACAGTGAATTGAGATCATCATTGGACGCGAAAAAAGCGATGTCATCGGCATAAACGTATTCGCAATGTACACGAACTACAGGTGGCGCGCGAGGCGATCCATGATGGCGGACCGAGAGAGTATGAGAATAGGCGACTGCGCGTCCGTGTGGTAGCACACCGGGCTTTTTCTCATAT
>NC_051156.1:161445423-161630983 GCF_013339745.2 Dermacentor silvarum
CCGCCTCATCAAAAGGGTCTCTTGTAGGAGCAAGACGTGCGTTTGTCCGCTTGTGCTTTTCAAACCGCTGCAGCGCAGCCTTTCGCCTCTGGAAGCTGCGCAGTTCCATTGTCACACAAATAATCTTCCGGGTTGTCCGCCATTTTAACGCTGGCATCACGTGATGCTGCAGCTACTTGCGCCTCCCGGGCGCGTCGCCGGCGCCGCCGCCTCCGACGCACGATGTACGGCACCTGGAAGCGCTGGTTGCACCTGCGGTCGGCCGTCGGGTGCGCGCCTCCGCAGATGGCGCACTTTGGGTCACACTGATGATCTTCTGGTGGGGAAACCATGCCGCAACCCCGGCATTTCCTTTTGTTGTCGCCGTTAGGGCAGACGTCTGCTCTATGGCCGAGCTCTCCACACATGTAGCAAACGTCTACTTGCGTGCGATACAGGGCGCAAGGCAACGGGACCGTCCCGCAGACCATGTGATTCGGCATCCTCTGTCCTTCAAAGAGCACAACGATCGTGGGGGTCTTCTTGATTCTGCGTACTTCCAATGCCTCGGGGTTTCGGTGGTTGACGATGAGCGCCTTTAGATCGGCGTCGCTTATCCCGGGGTCCACGCCCCGCACCACTCCCTTGCAGGTGTCATCCGATGCCGCAATGTATGCTGCCACGTCGAAGGGGCCCTCCTTCGTGTGGATCCTCTGGATCCTGGCGTAGGCGCGCGCATTTGCCTCATGCGGCTTGGAAAGAACTAGAATGTTCTGGATGCCATTGGGGCACACCGTGTCATCCCGCACTTGCTCCGGCGCCAGGGCCACCGCCATGGCCAGCGCCCGAGCGAGTTGGATCAAATCCGGCTTTTTCAAGTCCAGCCACCTCGAGGTCGGACGATGATCTTGAATTGCTCCCTCGGTAGTCTGGGGAGCCTCGAGGCGTCCACGATACGCTTCAACACGCTCCGTGGCGCGGCCGTGTAGTGGCAGCCTTTCTCGCCTTTTTGCTTCGCTTCGGGCCCCGGCATTCTTGGCTCACCCGGTCCGCTCTTCTTCTTCCTTTTGCCCAGCGCTGTTACCCAGGCTGAGCACTCCGCGTCCTCCGGGCTAATATCCATGCCTTCAACAATCACCACGCTTGGATTGGAGGCCATAGCACCACGTCTCGCCGCGACTCGCCGAGCGTCTCGAGCGAGCGTCTCGCCGAGCGGCCACCGCCCCGCCGCTATAGGCTGAGCGCGTTAGATTTAGCGGCGCGCCAGCGCGGTCCTCCAGAAAACAGCTCGGAGAAAAGTCACACAAGCACCCACCGGTGAAAGTTCGGTGTCCTCCGATTCCTTCCGACAAACCGGGTCGAATGATGGAAATGTGTAACGTGGCAGCCAAAGAATCTGCCGAAAACATTTAACAAAGCGGGAGCCGATATTCAGCCGTCCGCACTGGTCGGCTTCTTCTTCTTCTTCCAGTGTAGGAAGTTATCATTTTTTTACTTGTTGTAGAAAAGTGTAGCTCCACTGACTGCACGAGGCCATTTTTGATAACTGTAGCGTAGCATAAAAAAAACACAACATATCCACGAAGTGAATGATCATGAGTGGGCGAAGCACCGGGGGATCATTCGGGTAAACCACAGCTACGGACGAGAGATAAAGAGAGCGCGCGTCGGGAACGAGAGAGAAAATTACGCCTTCTTCCCTTAGGGGAACCCTGAGTAGTATGCGAAGCAGCCATGGGGTCGACTCAAGGTAGTTTTATCAGCTGTATAAACCTGGACATGCAGCAGCACCAGCAACGTGCAGAACTGTTGTCGACGCCGTCGGCGTTTTGCCCGCGTTCGCATCGAACGCGCGCAAAGTGGAACCGGAACCGGAAGTGGAACCGGAACCGGAAGTGGAAGCGGAACCGGAACGCCATGTAGTGAACACTTCAAAAACTACAGGTTGCTACGGACACACAGCGCCATCTATTTAGCAATTAATAAACTAGAGGTGGCTACATACTACTACTACTACTACTACTACTACTACTACTACTACTACTACTACTACTACTACTACTACTACATACTACTACTACTAACTACTACTACTACTACTACTACTACTACTACGACAGAGGAGGGAACGACCCACACCCGAAGGAGCTTCGCCCCTAAAACAAGATTTTCTACTCTGCGGTTTCGATGAGTGTAGGCACCAGACGACAAACAAACAGGCTGGCGTTGCAAACTAGTCGCGCCATTTTGTCTGTGATTTTCGGCGCTGGTATAGCGCGACGATATTGAATATTTACCGCAAGGACGTTAGCGAAGTGCTGGTGTGACTATGTGTCATGGAGGAAGGTGAGCTAATCTTTCAAGAAGAGAAAATCTTGGTGCTCACGGATGGTGCGCGCTGCTTCAGACTCCACGCTGTGTTATACGCATTGAGAAGATGTGTTCGTGCACTGCGCTTTCGCGATGTATTTCGCTCTAGTTTGCGTCGATTTGTTGGCGAAAGGAAACACGTACATTGGCGTTTAGTTTCAGGCAATGGCATATACGTAGCCAGTAAGTGCGAAGTCAGGTGAAATTGTGGCAGTCAGGCGCTTTTCGTCTGCTGATGCAGAATACGACAGCCTGCCCCGATTGGCTACAGTCCAGCTAGCCAATTGCGGGCCACGGCCGTCATAGCTCCTGCCCGGCACTAAACTCGTGGCCACGAGCCTGATGATGTGTAGGTAAACAAAATACTCCTTATACTAGTGTAAATGCAGAGGAACTTGTGAACGCGCATAATCGCTACCAGTTTCTTGAGGTGACCAAATCGAAACGCGCCAAGCGTCTGTACACGCTGGCTTGCCCGCGAGAAATTCTAGTGGTGTTTCATGCCCCTTGTCAATACATGCCTTCGTGGCGTAATGTTTTCAATAACGGGCTTCTGCTCTAAGTCATGAAGCCATAATAAAGTCAGAAAGACGAAGTTTAGGCAAATCCATGCAGTGGCCAACATTCCCATGCTGACTGAAGCACCCTGCTTGTGGCTATCGTGCACACTAGCGCCACATTTCCCTCTAGCAATTATTGTATGAAGCTCCATGCTTTGGGCTTTCGCCGGATTTGTGTCGGCACCTGGCGGCGTTCTGTCAAAATATTGTGTTGGCGGTTCGTACGCCCACAAGTACATAGCAGTAAGCGCACAGGAGTTTGTGCATTCGCAGGAATTAACCTATTCAATCCTAGATGGCACTGCGGGTTTTTCGAGACACGAAAAACGGAAGGACGAACGGAACGGAGTAGAAAATGAACCGGGCACCTATGAAACACGGCAGTTTGCCTCGATACGAGGAATCGCGCTTTTCCTGGAAATCGGCTGCGCCACGTAGGGGGTTTGTCTTTGTATTCCACTTTTGAGCGCGAAAGCAGTGTGCTGGTAGATTGATTTGACGTTGAATATCTTCGGACACATTCTGGTTACAGAATGGATACCAAGAGAAGGGAAGCGCAGTCGAGGTCGGCAGAAAACCAGATGGGATGATGAAGTTAGGAAATTTGCAGGGGCAAGTTGGAATACGCTAGCGCAAGACAGGGGTAATTGGATATCGCAGGGAGAGGCCTTCGTCCTGCAGTGGACATAAAATATAGGCTGCTGCTGATGATGATGATCTTCGGACCCATACGCTTTAACTAATACAGTGCTTTATAACCAATATGTATAGTTTAACTTTAAAGTAATTTTCTTGCTATCTTGTTTGCGCAAGTTCAAATGACAGCTGAAGAATAAACTTTTCTGGAGAGACCTGTTCGATGCTGCCTTATTTGCAAAGGAATAAATCGAACATTACCAGATAAGACTCCTTGCTAGTTTAACTTTAAAGTAATGTTCTTGCTATCTTGTTTGCGCAAGTTCAAATGACAGCTGAATGAACTTTTCTACAGAGACCTGTTGGATGCTGCCTTACTTGCACAGGATTAAATCGAACACTACCAGATAATACTCCTTGCTACGTGAGTAATCGAATATTTTTAATGCAACCACATTCTAATATTTCTAGCAACGGCCTCATAATGCTGACATCATAATACCTGTAGCAAACCTGTGGCTGTATTGGTATCTGTAGCGAGTAAAACAGGGGCGGTATTCTCGGCCGATCACTTTCGTAGATACTTTCATTTTCGCGAGATTTCACGCGACTCACGCGGACGCATAGGGGTATAAGTGTAACCGTACAGCCTTTGAGCGTTTATAAAAATGACACAACTAGTAATTTTTCCGCATTCTTAGCGACTGAAACCAGCTTTACGGTAAACAAGTAGCACGTACCATAAGATTCCTATCTCATTGCAACTCCAGTAATAATTTTATGCTGCATTGGTCAGGATGTTGTTAAATATGATTCCAATCTCTTTGTTCAGGCTTCAGAAATAAATAAACCATTTATTGGACCCCAACTGACACCTGCAGCTGGCTCATTACCTTTAGCGAATGAAAGCTGCCTGCCAATGAAAATTTTAGGCAAACCATCTTCGCATGCTCCACCAAAATAATACTTTCAAGCTATGTTCTCTACCTACTTGCTTGGGACGGGCAAATTCCACTAATGTAGTTTAAAGCAAAAACCATTGCTCCAGGAGTTAAGATCTTTGAATTGGCAGAAGCACTCAATTACCACATTTTTCAAAGAGATCTTGAGAGAATATTTTCAAGCAAGGCCGTTGCTCTATCTACAACAGTTTTCGCACCTCTGAAGCATGAAACATTATCAAGAATCTTACGCTTTTTCTACACAAATTATTAAATGTCTTTGTTGGCTTATTCTAGAAGAAAGTGCTCTTCTTATACAAATAATAGTGCTTGTATGATTCTATTTCTTCACGTATATAACGTCATAGCAATTATATGAACTTTGCAGGCAAATGTTTGGCTTCGCCATCGCGGTCCCCACGACGTTCAGTATATTCAAGGCCAAGTGGGATTACAATCAGCGCTCCGTGCGCAGTATGCTGTGGTTTAAAGGGCAAGCGTTCAAGTGTGATCTGAGAATGACGTGGTAGGCTCCCTAGGACGTGGGCTTGACTCGCGCCCTCTTCCAGCGCGCCCCACATGTGATCGAGCACGCGCTAAGGAAGCAGAGAGCGCGTCTTTTCATATACCCGGGCCGCGGTTGCGCAAGGCTGTCTGCGCGACTGAGCGCACACGCGGCACGCCCGCGGTAAGCATGAGAGAGCAGAGATGGCAGCATGTGTGCTGAGTTCTCGATACGCGAAGCAGTTCAAGTAGTGAAGCCAGCACCAGCGCGAAGCGTTCATTTCACGCTGCTGGCGCTCATCGCGCCTGCGTTGATGTAGCGATTGCTCACGGTCGACCAGTCACGACGGTTTATGCATATTATGCGCCCGTGAAATCAAGCTTGTTTAATTATTAAGCGAATGTTTACTGCAAGTTATGCGGCTTACAAAACTAGGAATCATAGTCTGTGTAATGGTCTAATACTTTGCTAAGGCTATGAGTTCATCTATTTATTGTTATAGACAAATAACAAATCATTCAAATTTTCGCAATAGCGTACAACTTTCAAATATGCTGTCATAATAACTGTCACAAGATATGCATGTACTCCCCTTAGGAAAAGTATACGGAGCAGGGGTTTCGATATAAAGCCGATTTCTTTTCCGCGGTTACATGTGTAATTTGAAATGAGTACTACAGTTCAAACTTGATACTGCAAACTTTCCAGTTAGTATTGCAATTTCAGTTTACGCACAACAATTGCGAGTGAATTCAATTTTCTTTCGGTAAGTCCATGGTCCGTATACTTTTGCTCATAAGTGTGCATAACACTATCCCCCAGTAGCGCTTTTTCCTGTAGCTACGCCCTCAAACATTAACAATCATGCCGAGAATAAATTAACTTGAAGGTAGGAGAAGCTATTTTGGAGCTGACAACTTACTTGTATTGTTTCCATTCAAGGCCCTCCGAACTGAAGACGCTAAAGCGATAAAACCATTCGCACAACGAAGTTGCCCCCTGGGACAGTGCGAAAAAGGGGTGTGTTCGCCAACCGGAGAATACGAGCTGTGTGGAAGTGCTCTTGGATGAAGTGTGACTTCGTCTCTATTTGTATACATTTCTTCAGGCTCACCAGATAACCAAACTTACCGATTGAATAAACATGTACAACGGCGGCGTTATTCTGTTCTCTTAGCTACGACGCCAGTTTTGCTGACGCAGTGAAGCAGGTATTTGTTTATGTAGACTTGGTGATTATTTGAAGCCACCGCGATTGAAAGCAATACAATTATCAGAAGTCATCATCATTATCATTATCAATAACAAGAAAGATGACCTGCTTTCTTTACAAGAACACTGAGAATTCATTCAGTTTCTTTTGTTTAATTCATTAGCAGGGAATATTCACACAAGCAAATAATCACACACAAAAGGAGGTCCGAGAGGATACGGATGTTATTTATAGTAGTAAAAAGGAATTCCGCACCGCTGCAGCCACATTACTGTTCATCTTTCAGTAGCAGAGATCTTGGTATTTGATCCTCTACCGGACTGCGAAAATGCTGCTATGCCTAGCTATTCACCCGCCTCAGTTTATTTATTTATTTTTAAATGTGAAGCATTTCTTGGTGAGCATTTGCCACTTTGACAGTATCTATCTACCTATCTAGCCGTATACGTCTTGGTGCTGTCATGGTCGTATCGTTAACTTGGTATTTACCAAAATCAGCATACTATGAGAAGAGTGTATGGCGAACATAAATGACAGGTCATGACATGAATACCATCACACGTGTGTGATGAAGGTCATGAAACAGCTGCCTACGTCTTGGTGCTCTCAGGGTCGTTTCGTTAACTTGGTAGTTACCGAAATTGGCATAGTATGACAATTTATAGTATAGTATAGTGTATAGTAGAGCATAGTTTAGTGTATGACGAACATGAATGATAGGTTATGACATAGATGTCATGACATGCGTGTCATGTAAGTCATAAGTGAGCCGCCTAATCAAGCATCAACAGCAGCAGCAGAAGCTGCTGCTGCTTCTGCAGAGAGGAGAAAACTGCGCTTTAATGCGTTCCATAAGCCTGGGAAAGTCGGCAGAACATCACTAGAAGACAACTGTTTGCGAAGTCCTCCTGAAAGATGGCTTGGACTAACGAAGCTGAAGTAGGGTTGGGGTCACAAGCACCCCAATAGAGAACAGTGGCTGCCGCGTCAGAAGTCTTTCAGATGACGATGGATATGGCGATTCTATTTGGCCCACACAGGAACACGATAAAGAAGCATTGGGACTCCAGCGAATGGTTGCGCAACGCACCGGCTTGTCACTTGCCCGAATTGCTGGTGTGCTTTGATAATGGTATCCACAGTAGAACAGATTCTGCTTATGAAGTTGAAAGCATTAACAGCAATATCCTTCAGTAAAAGTTTGTTTTGCATTGCGAAATTGTTTTTGCGCCAGCAGGCGCAGACATAAAGAAAGGGGTACAAAGCACACAAAGTGCTTCTTACTACTCGCTTATTTCGAGGAAGAACGTGCCCTAATATGCAAGACAATGTAAGCGAACTTTCAGTATGTACTATTCTGCACATATTCAATTTCTGTGTTGGATTGACAGGAAAGGCATTCTGCAGGTAATCCCTGCAACAAATGGCAATATGTCATTTACATGGGTATGCCGCCATAAACAGGCGGGGAAATGTTATGGGCGCCGAGAACAGCACTTTAAATCCTGCTTGTTACCCGAACTTCTTGCATTTTGTGACACACGTTAAATATAGGTCACAGCAACCACCTTCTGACTTCCCCTGTTAACAGGTTGCCTATCATTTTGAATACCAGCGCGGATGACGCTGATTCGTTTAAGCTTTCCCTTGAGCTCTGTCTATACTTCGAAAAGGAAATATCAAGCACATTATGACATGACTAATTGGGAGCGCTTGTGTTACACAAATTTTCAGTGGTGGGCTTCAGCAATTTGGAATGAGCTGTATGATAAGATTGGAGCCGCACAGCAGCTCTTGAGCGCTCTAGCATACGTGGTTATTAAAAAAATAAAGCTTATGATCAAAAAAGTTGATTGACTAATTGGCAGGTCATTCAAGCGTTATTTATAGAGACGTTAAAGCCTGCTTCAAAACAGGTAACACGTCAACTGCATTATTCTCAAAAGGGAGATATATATTTAAATAGATGGTGTGGTTCGAGAATCATGAATAATAATTATGCAGCTGGGACCTTTGTAAACCAAAATTCAACGAGTTCTTGTGCCAGCTCACAGGTCGCATTATTCGCGTAAAAAATGACGCTGCTCAACTGAACGTTGACGGAGTCCTACATCGCATTTGAAGAGTACATGCTGGCTCTGTTAGTTGAATACGACAGCAACATCACATACGCTGATCACACGTCTTCAAGCAAATTCTGAAATGAGTTCTGTGCTAGCATACAGGGACACAAGAAGAGGGTAAAGAACACACGAAGCGCTACTTACAACTAATTTATTCGGACAAAGAACAACCGCTAATATACAAGACATGGTATACGCACTTTCAGTGCACACTATTCTCCAGGTAATCAATTTCTGGTTGGATAGCGAAAAAAACGCATGCTTCCAGCATGCGTTTCTTTCAGCAGCCTTCAACCTTCGGTTCTGCAACAGTGGGTACGAATTACAGCAAAAGATCGAGTACTTTAATCGCGCTTAAGCGCCTTGTCCTGTCTTTGTGCCGTCACTGTTGCCGCTTCATCTTTAGAAAGCTATGCACCAACTAGCCCCACAACGTGTTTTAGCTGGAATACCTTAATCGAGAAAGTGTAAAAGTGGTGTTGAAGAGTAATATGCAGAAGACAAAGATAATGTGAAAAAGCCTGGCAAGGGAACAAGAATTCAGGATCGCCAGTAAGCCTCTAGAGTCTGTAAAAGAGTACGTTTATATAGGTCAATTACTTACAGGGGACCATGATCATGAGAAAGAAATTTACAGAAAAATGGCATTGGGCCGTCATTGCCAAATCGTGACTGGGAGCTTACCACTGTCGTTGAAGAGAAAAGTGTACAATCATTGCATTCTACCGGTGCTAACATGTGGGGCAGAAACTTGGAGGTCAACAAGGAAGCTCTAGAACAAGTTAAGGACAGCACAAAGAGCGATGGAACGAAAAATGTTAGGCCTAACGTTAAGAGACGGGAAGAGAGCGGTGTAGATAAGAGAACAAACGGGGATAGCTGATATTCTAGTTGACATTAAGTGGAAAAAATGGAACCGGGCAGGCCATGTAATGCGTAGGATGGATAACCGGTGGACCATTAGAGTTACAGAATGGGTACCAAGAGAAAGGAAGCGCAGTCGAGGACGGCAGAAAACATGGTGGGGTGATGAAGTTAGGAAATTTGCTGGCGCAAGTTGGAATCAGCTAGCGCAAGACAGGGGTAATTGGAGATCACAGGGAGATGCCTTAATCCTGCAGTGGGCATAAATATAGGCTGCTGATGATGAAGTAGTGCTTCGTGTATCCTTTACCCTCTTTTCGTGCCCCTGTGTGCTAGCACAAAACTCAATTCAGAATTTACTTGAAGACGTACTTTAACCCATCAACGTATGTGATGTTGCTGTCGTATTTAACTCACAGAGCCAGCATATACTCTTCATATGCGAAGTAGGACTCCGTCAACGTTCAGTTGAACGGCATCATTTTTCACGCGAATAATGCAGCCTGTGAACTGGCACAATAACTCTTGGAATTTCTGTTTAAAGGGTCACAGTTGCATAATTATTCTTCATGATTCTCGAAGCACACCATCGCTTTGCCTGTCAAGCGAGCGATCACGTTGGCTACCGTGACGGTGGGATACCACTGGTAGGGGGTACTCATGGGCTCAATACGTGCAACCAGTTTCGAACTTCAATGCCACCGGAGCTGTAGAACGTTCCTCGATGTCGATGGCGCACCAGGACAACTGATGGTGATGGTAAAGCAGAGGCCGTATCAATTATCAACGGGCAAAAACTGGAGCCAACTCCACTGCTTGCCTGTATTGTCAGCCGCAAATACATTTCACCTCCTACCATTTGCAACGGGAAGGCAGGAAGTGTACATGGTTTGTATGAACAGACTACATGGAGATAGAATCAGAATAACAGGACCAGTATGGCCGACCCAACATTAGCCCTTCTCGCAGCCCAAAGTGGCACTATTCCTAATTCAGGTGAACGCTTGCATAACCGCATCACTCTAAAACAATATTATTGTGCCGTATACGATTGACTCTATATATATGCTGGCGCTGCCATCAAAGAACCATTACGAAAGCTAAAATAATGTCAGTCGCAGCCCATTGTTGCACAGTCGAAAAGTAGAACAAGGAGAGTCGACTTTGCTGTGGGAGCGAACACACCACTGAATATGCAAGATAGTGCGCGTGCTGGAAGAGCGGATGGCGTAAAGCACGCAAGTGCAGATTAACAGGTATGTACAAGCGAGGGTGGGGATTTCATAACAACCGTTAGTTAACCCTTCAAGGGCCGTTGACAAGTGTTACTCTGTTATAATTTCGTTGAGCAGAAAGTCCATTGGACAGTCTGTCTCGTCGACGTGTTTTGAGCGCTCTAAGTGAGGTGTAACGGAAAGAACTTGCTCTATCGATTTTGACGTTGTGTCGAGTTACCTCTTTGGCTGCCAGGGGGCCTACATATTCCGTTCTTCCGCCGGATATGTTGAAATGGAGACTGCCAGTTGCGCGTTGCCGTGCCCATCGCGAAATCGCGGCCTAAATTTGATTGAATTATCAAGGTCGGAAGATGATTACAGCAGCCTCTGAGATGATTTCGGCAGGCAAAGAACGCCCAAGAAGGTGGTGCGTTGTCTGTTTAAACGTCGAAGTGACACTGGCAATAAAGTCCGCAACGCAACAGGCTTCTGGTGCAAGCATTGTGGTGTGGGACTTTGCCTCCTACCGTGTTGTGAGATATATCATATTACCATGGGGCAAAATCAGTGAAGCGTAGGTGTACTTACAGTGTATGTACTTGCAATTGCAGCAACGCTGGATACACAAGATGGCTGCCCGAACCGGCCTTCTTGCCAAATCGTCTCTGTTCATAGGCACAGCGTGCCCCACTGCTCTGTAACAGTAGGAAATCAATGCTTTAATCATGCATAGCCACTTTTCAAGAACTCCCTTTTCGCATTTGCAAGCCTGTCTAAACAAATGTTTGCTTGAAACATACATCAAGCATCGAGAGCTTGTGACGGAACTGAACTCCTGTCAAATCTAAAATTTCTAGTCAATGTACATGCTTCTTCTTATGGCGCATTTTCGGAAAAAAAGTTGTGAGTGTACTACTCGCGTGTTATATATATTTCGAATCTGCAAAACGTTTGCTGTCCAGATGTGCAAATAGAAATATAGACATTTTCTGAACGCTTTTTTGGATTCTTGGCTGGCACATGAAGGAATAGTAAGGCTACTCCAATCATGCAAATTTACAACAATAATTTGCCGTTTGCCGTAAGTACTGTGGTATTAAATGATAGCGTTGGGTCAGTTTTGATAAAAATTATTCGGTAAACATGAAGACACAGGTGTTTTTAACAAGCTGATGATTTTTTATAAGCCCGCGTGTAACTATGTTCCTGTGGCGGATAAAAACCGGAGAAATGAATGCTATTCAATTAGTATTATTATTACAAATGTTATTTTCTGTAGTAGTGGTCACGGACCGCCATTTGGATTCTAACCTTTCTATTTTTCTGTGTCACGCTGCTGAAAATTTTCATTCTTTTTTTCCTAGCTGGCCTTCTTAAAAGAGCAACATATGACACTCGGCATCGGAAAGTGGCAATTTATTGTTGCCAACAAAGGTCTATGTTATTATGATCATTAAATACCGCGGGAACCAAATAAAGTACATTCTTGTAAGGTATAGTTAATTCTGAGAAGGTGTCACTGACGTCTGCGATGCGATTAAATTTATAAAATCGCATTATTAATGTTTCATGATAAACTCTCCAATTCCAGCGCTATATTACGCTAAAATCACAAGGCAAACAAAAGTGAGAGCGAAGACTTAAAAGAGAACAATTCATTCCGAGAATCTTAAAAACCCAACGAAACGCGGTAGGCGCTAAGATTTTGCCCTGCTAATTTAATAAAAAACACAGGCAATGACAATAAGGCAATCGAAATATGCATACGTGTTTGTTTGACTCATCAACCTTTATGGTGACTAATTTATTTATTAACAAGCTTGTAGTAAAAATAGCCAATATTTATTACGTTGTAAGCCTGTTCGATAGTAGGCATGTGAATAAAAGAGTAATTACACTAAAAGTAGTAATTAGGCTAAAAAGCTTGAAAAAGAAAATAAAAAAAATAATGAGGCATTATGCAAGAAATTCCGTATGGACGTTCTTAGGAGACACGTTATAAATAAATGAATAGTTTTATTGCAACTACGGTCCGCAAAAGCACTGCTGAGTTACACTTGAAGACGACACAACACGTTATTCATTCAGCTATATGAAAAGCCAACAGAAGTGACTGTGTTATATGATCATATTCTAAAAATGACGGTTGCTGACATTGCCATCGTAGTTTTTGGTTCGGGAACTGTCGATGTGCTACATGTTTTTGCTTTAATCTATAGCTCCTTTAAGGATGGAAATCGCAAAAAAAAAAAATCCTGCGTTGCGGAAAGATTGCATAGCCTGCTGTGATAGCTTGGACGTGCACTGGTCAGTTCTAGCTGCGCCACTTCTGTGCGCTGTTTTAATGCGAGAGCAATTATAACGACACTCTGGGCGCATTTCTGCCATCGGCGTTGTCGTGAGGTTCCGTATAAAGTCTGAGGGCGATAAAATCGTCGGCGCGTGCCGTATGCTGTATGTGCGAGTGAAAGAGTGCGAGGGTGAGGCGGCGATCGCGGCTCAATCTCCCGCACGCAAGGGAAGGAAACGGGGAGGAAGCGCGCCGTCTTCCGTTGCGTGTAAGCCTCCAGGGGTAGAGTAGGAAGAGTGGTGGGGTGAGGGGGCGAGGGGCGTTCTACCCCGGGTGGCCTGAACGTTCCCTGTATCTTGAAAGCCATCTGCGACGGGGACAAAGTGCGCCCTGCGCTGTGTTTTTCCGCCTCTTAGTTAACGTTTATGAGAGCGGCAACTCGCAGGTCAATACGCTTGCTGCTGCTGCCCCGTTTCCTCTCTCCAGCGTTTTTACAGCGAGCTTCCACTGTTATCGAGTGAGATGTGTTCATGTTTGCTTGTGCGCACGTGACACCATGCCTGTCAGTTTAATTAGTGTGTCTATGTTTACAAGTATACGCGGCCGATAAAGCTACTATCCTTACTTCGTATAGTTGTCCACTAATTTGCTATTGCAATCGATGATTCGCCTTTCCGGCAGAACTGCGACTTTTTTCAGACCGCACCTGTGAAAGAAATGAGCTAATGCGCAGGTAGCAAAACCCACAAGAATGATCGGATGTTTGCCTGCGTGGTCCCTTTTTTCGACACATTCCACCATCCGTGACTCAGATGGAAGACCGTCGTCTGGTATCTTCCCTAGAAAAACATGCAAACGCCATTCCTCGAAATATAGAAGCAGCCTTTTAGACAACTGACCTAAGTACTCTGTAAATGTATAAAGTGACACTGCAAGCTCAGCGTTTAGCCGTAGCTCAACTTGATTACTGGGTAACATCACTTTCTGTTCATGCCTGCGTATGTTCCCAGAGAAGTACAAGAAAGGCAGCCGTAGTGCAAGCAAGTGCAGACAAACTTGACTCCCTAATCACTTTTCTATAATGCTCTTCGGTTCTTCATGGGCCGAGAATACGAAGCACTTTTACAGTTAAACGCTAATGCCAGTTCCAATCGAACTTTGTGCAACGGCGGTGAAGGCCGGTGTCAAATATCGATATATCGTGCACTGTAGTCGATATCAAACTTCAAAGAACAGCTGGCAATGAGCCTGCGATATACCCATGAATATGGTGAAAACATAATTAACGAGTGTTCTAATGTAAAAGTTGCCTTGCTTACCTGAATAGACTTCTTTGTGCGGTTTACATTAGCCAGTAATCCGTAAATTTTTTCCCTCACGTCTCATTCCGCGGCTCCACGTTAGAGGTCAGCTAGGAGGAGCCCAATTTGACAAAATTTTTTGGGGTATTGCACCTGGGCTTTATCGCTAAGACCAATTTTATCTAAACAAAATGTTTGCAATTACCAGTGAGCCGCGGTGGTCTGGGTTTTGCCGGACACTACAACATTCTCCAGAGTATTGGTGGCAAAGACATAGCTGCAACTTTTCGACGATCACCAATATGCTAGGAAGACGACTGCTGTTTTACTGAAGTAGCACCCAGAAGAAGGCCTTCGCAATTGAGCGCCTCCGCGCCTTAAACTCCCCTCGAAACCCTCGTGAGCCCAGAAAAAAGAAAGTTTGGGCCGCTCCCATGGCGCGCATTTCCCATGTGGCGTCCCAATGTACATATAGCTGAGGACGACCCCGGGTTGGGGACAAACTCTCCTTTCCAATAGTTTAGGCCTCATAATGGGCTGGGATAGCGCTTGTGCCTATTTCATTGGGAGGTACCCGGCGGCAGCTATAGTCTGCCTTGCATAGTCGCGGTGGGTGCTCTAGAACGAAGCCGTCTGTGACCGGCTAGGGGGCGGCCTTAATTACTGTTTTTTTAGAGAACGCTGCTTTCGGTCGGCTTACATGTTTCGAGGCCCAAAGCTGCGATGAGTGCTCGGACTGGTCATGTGTTCGACATTCGCAGTAGCTTGACACAGTGTGCGCCAGTACAAGAGTGCCATCTGAGCTGCACACATAGCGACACCACCTTTGATGTTCGAAACTAATCTCCCGAAGGGAACGGTAGGGTTAGCAAAGATTCTCCAAGCCCTGAGGAAAGGCGGGGCACCTGGTTGGGAGACGCTTATTTCGCCTGATTTGTATGCCGGTGGGTGTCCGGCGGTAACAAACAAACTATATTCCACAGTCGAACCCGACGCCCTTCTTTCCGGAGTTTTACGTGCCAAAACAAGTTCTGATTATGAGGCACGCCGTAGTGGAGGGCTCTGGGTTCATTTTGACCACCTGGGGATCTTTAACGTGCACTACAACGCAAGCACACGGGCGTTTTTGCATTTAGCCTCCATAGAAATGCGGCCACCAAGGCCGGGATTCGATCCCGCGACCTCGTGCTCAGCAGCGCAAGGCCTTAGCTAACTCAGCAACCGCGGCGGGTAGCCGACTGCCCTAGCCACTATGCCAAGGCTGCGGTGGATGTGGGTCACAGTGTAATCTAGCCTCGCGTGAGTAGTGTGGGTCGCCAGGTAAACGACTGTGCGTGTCATGCCGTCCTGTCTGGCAGGCACGTAATCGCCATTCTGCAATGCACGGTGCAGAAGGTCAACTCTTTCACAGCACCTAGTTACTCACTTCACATAGATACATCCTTATACAATGGATCTGTGTATTTCCTTTTTCGATAGGACCTTGCGTACTGTGGAGAGGGACATTGTACGTAGATGTCAGATTGCAGTTCACCAAATCAGGTCCGGTAGGCGCGGAGACGTGCTCCCTAAAGGGCTGCTCAAAATAGCGTCTCTTCCTCTCAGTTATCACTCTCTCTCTCTAAAATAATGTCGCTGGTCTGCTGTGACTTCCTTTGAGGTTCTTAGCAAGCAGCCCTCGAGGTTTAGATACAGGGCTCTCGAACTCTCGCTGTCGCTCGGGACGTAAGTGCAGTGGTGTTCCCCTTCGGTTCTCCCAAGTAGGCCAGGTCTAATACCCACCTCGTTATATATACGTTGTAACAGCTGTAAGTAAAATGGTCTTGTCGATGTTGTCCCATCTCCAATAAACAAGAGCAACAATGGTGGCAAGAACTGGGTTAAGTACTGTCATCCAGAAAGATGACAAACTCGCTTTCAAGAAGCAGCCGCCAGCACAAACGAATATAGCTTTATTGAGGAAACTGTTTTATCAATAACGATACTAATAATCGACAGTCCATTGCTCATGTGTAGTGTTTTGAATGAAAGTGTCCGGCGGTGAAGAACCATGTTCCACAGCAGGATTGAAAGTCGTCACCTTATTCCACCTCTCAAAGCTGACAAGTCACCTTCGGACATTTACTCATACCGTCCGATCGCATTTGCCAGCTGTGTCAGAAAAACAATGGAAAGAATGATTTTAACACGTCTGGAATGGTACTTAGAGTACTATGAAATCTACCCAGATGCTATGGCCGGATTCAGGCGCGGCCGTTCGTCAACAGACAACGTTGTTGACTTGGTAGCATTGACTTGGTACTTGGTACTTGTTGACTTGGTAGCAACACCAGAAGGTATGTAAACGACTATCTGTTGCTCTGCTTCTAGAACGTTAAAGGGGCTTACGATAATGTCACCCATGAAGCCATTCTTAGCACGTTAGAAGCAGTAGGACTTAGTGGCAAGACATATATGTGGGTGTGCAGCTGCTTACTGTGTGTGCAGTCGGCTCAAAAGATCCGGCTCGCTCCTGAGCGCTCAAAAGCGAGCCGGATCTTTTGAGCCTCTCTATTGAAGAGCCGGATCTTTCGAGATGCTCTTTTGAAGAGCGAGGGAGCCGTGGTTCAGTAAGTGAGAAGCAGTACTTTCGGAGAGAGGAAGGCGGCTCTCTCTCGTTCAGTGAGCCGTGAGGAACCGTTCCTAGAGAGCGCTCGGGAGCGAGCCCGTTCTTTTGACCCGCTCTTTTGAAGAGCGAATGAGCCGTGGTTCAGTAAGTGAGCGGCGGTTCTTTCGGAGTGAGGAAGCCGGTTCTCTCTCGTTGAATGAGCCGCGCCGAACCGTTCCGTCGGAGCCGGGTCTTCTGCTGGGTTTCGATTTCTGACCGACGAATGGTGGCTGGTATGGGCAGACTCGCGCTACTGGTACTCGCTCGCAGTGTGTGCGTGTGCGCAGCACTCTCTTCGGTTTTTTGTGCGTCCTATGGTGTGGCACCCGATGCCACCGAGGGGAGAAGTAAAGAAGCCTTAATTGGCAAAGGATGGTACCGTTCGTTGCCTGCTGCTGTTCGGACGATGTCTCACGACTCTCACCGATCGCACATCGTGCGCAGGTCCAAGAACACTTCGAAGACGGTCTTTCGTGTCCTATAGACAACAGGTGGACGTACAGTTTACGTCCTGGTCTTCATTTGTGCCAATTAGTGTAGTCATGAAAATGTCGCCCGTGACACCCACTTCAGTGTATTTTCTGAGCGTGTATCATTAGCACGTCATTAAAACGAGGCGAATGATCTGTTGTGTTGTAATAGAACTTCATTTCTTCTTTTTTCTTTTGTCCTAGCGCATGATGGCATGATCGCCAGTATCGCGCGTGCGCTCAAGAGGAAAAAAAAAAAAAAAAAAACGAGAACAGAAAATAAAAAAACGAAAGGTTCATGCGGCAGTGTGGATCTTTCGTATGATTTTTGTAATTGTACTTCAAGAAATGATTTCTACATTCATTTTGCATGGCGTTACAGCTTCACTCATATTAATAGTGAACGTACGTATGTGAATAAATGAATAAAGTTGAAAGATAATGCACAATAATTTTGTGTTCTTATTTTGACTGAAGTTGATTTTAAAGTACCACAAAAACAGACAAGCTTCTGTACTGACGATGAAGTAAGATATCTTTCTCTGAAAAAAGTACGTCACATTCTGCCTATTACAGTATCATAAGCATTTTATCCCCCAATATCAGAAAAGAAAGTTTCATTACAACTAAAAATTCACGCTTTTAATATGTGTAAAAATATTCTCTAAACATAGCCAAAATACCAATAACACGGTTATTAAATTATGCATATATCATTTTTTCAAAGCCAGATAACTTTAGAATATGCATAAAACAGGTTACACGTTTAAGTGAACCGGTGAGCCGTTCAAAAGAACCGGTTCATTTCAGTGAGCTGAGCCGTTCCGTGCCGCTCACTGAAGTGAGCCGTTTTGCCCATCTCTAATGCATACCGCGGCGGCCCGGGGAGGGGAGAAAACCGAGGAGGATTGAGGAGGAATGCGCGAGTGCGGAGGCGAGTGTCGCTACTTTCAGGACCAAGGGGCTTTACGTTTGCCTTGCGTTCAGCGCGTCGTAGGACCCAAAATCGGAAGTCGCGGCGTTGCGGTCACATCCAAAAGGAAAATTCAACTGCTCGTCACGGTGAAATATATAGAAGACGGAGCGTTGTGACCACGCCCCACTCCACCGTAGCCTTCGCAGTGCAAGACATTGAAGAAGGAACGGGAACACAGCGGGGGGCCGTGTTTGATTTCCAATAACTCCGCTTCTGGTGAGCGCATTGAAGTAATTTTTGCGGCAAAATATTTCTGAAGTATGTATAAGCTGCTGCTGCTTCTGATGATGATGATTTCTTAAGTAGCCTATTTTCACTTCAGATGCCTTTCTACACTTCAATAAAAAGTGGTTCAGGGCCTCTTTAAGATCGGGTCGCTCTTGCTTTCATCAAATGTTCAATATATGTGAAGACGCAGGTATTATTCCTCTTTTTTACAAGCTGATTAAAGTTTTCATATCTTAGTTGATTTTTCAACAAAAATGCAAGGAACTAATGTTATTCGTATAGTAAAACTATTTAGTCTGTTTTTGTGCATATCAGTGGTCCTGAACCGTCATGTGAATCCCGGCTTTTCCATTTTCTTTGTAGTCACGCTGCTGGAATTTTTCATTATTTTTCTTTGCTATCTTTCTTCAAAAGAGCGCAGCCTATTGCAATCGGCAACGGAAAATGGCAGTTTATTGCTGCCAAAATGTTTTTTTATCCCTAAATGTCACAAGAGTACCACGCAGTAAGGTTTTGCAAAGTATAAACAATTTTCTGAAGGTCTCACTGACGTCTGCGACACCTTTAAAGTACTAATGGCGCATCTTCATCGTTTCATCGAGATCTTTTTAAATTTTTGTAGTGCTCTACTATGAGAAAATTATAAAGGTATCTAAGTGACACTGAATAGCTTGAAAAGAAAAAAAATTGTTCTACAACATCTAAAAACTAGACGAAACACGATACGCAGTGATATTTCACGCTATAATGGTAATAAAAAATACTGCCAATAATAATTAAAACTTGAAATATGCACACATGTGGGTTTGTTTAGATCCTGATGTTTCATGTTGGCTCACTAAATTTTCTTCAAGCATACAGCAAGAAATCATAGATTTATATTGTGGAAACCACGTTTATAGCAAGCATGCCAACGAAATATTACTGTATGCCTCCGGCTGAAATATGAACACCTGGCTTATCACTGATTTATTAGGCACATGGAATGAGTAAATGCAAAAAGAAAAGCGTACCGCACAAGAAATTACTTGAGGCAGTTCTCGAGAGGCATCTTATTGGATATTTACATGCAGCGTCATAACGAAAGCTCTAATTATGGTGGCCACAGCCATAAGTAAACCCAAATCAACCGATGGCAACAATGGGCCGTTAACGCTCATGCTAAGTAAACAATGGCAGACGATAACAATTACATTAATATTGTTATAAAAACTGACAACGGGAGCGATTCTATAATTTGCGCAACTTCTCAGAATGGCAATTGCCCGCTTTACCCCTGCACTCTTTTTTTTTTTTTTATGAGCTGCTCATGTGCCGCGTGCTTTTGTCTATTACTATATAGGAGGGATCCTTGGCAGGCCATAAATTGCACAAAAAAGTTATTGCGCATTGTGCAAAGCGTGCATAGCCTGCTGTGATATCTCACTTGTGCACTGCTAAGGAGTAGCTGCACTATATCTATGTGCAGCTTTTCAGACCGCACAGGTGAGAAAAGTTGTCTAATGCGCAGGTTGCGACCCCACAACAACGTTAAATGTTTGCCTACGCGGTGCCTTTTGTCGACCTGTGGCACCAACCGTGACGCAGATAGAAGGCTGTCGTCCTTTACCTCTCCCCGAAAATGCATTCAAACGCCCTTCCTCTAAACCTACAAACAACATTTTAGACGACTCACGTGGGAATTTTTTGAGGCTATAAAACGGCACTGCAAGCTCGGTAAACGGCACTGTAAACGGCACCGCAAGTATACTCGGTAAGTAATTTTCCTTTCCGCTCACGCCAGCGTATGTTCACGAAAGAGTACAAAGATAGAAGCGGGAGTGCACGCAGTTTGAACGAAGTTGAGCCTGGAAGCCTTTCTCTGGAATGCCTGTTTGTTCTTGATGGACGCGCACAATATGAAGCCATTTACAAGTAAGCTGTTAAGCCGAGTTCCAAACAGATTTCTCGCGTAGGTGGTGGAGCGCGACGGGAAGTGAACGGTATGAATTGTCACAGCAACTCAAGCTGCGTCGCACCCCTGAAGGTGTTTGAAACGTCATTCTGGAGAATTCAGAAATAAGAGGTACCTTGCGTGTAGCTCATTCAAATATGCGACCTCTTAGTGAAGTTTTTCTTAGCCAGTAATCCGTATTTTTTATTTTTCACGTCGTGGTCCCCCGGCTCCACGATAGATGTCAGCCAGGATGAGCCCAAATCTTTGTTTTGGGCATATATTGTCAGCGCTTTAATATTGCTGAGATAATTTTCTAGTGTATGTTCGTGAGATATTAAATGAAAAAGGCTACGTCTCGATAGAAATATCGCATATAAGGAAGAATACGAAAAGGCTCCGGCTTGTCAAAGGAATTGCACCGGATATATTGGAGGCGTCTGCAAAGCCTTGATTAGATTTCGGGCAGTGGCAAAACACATACCTGGGACTTCCGAAGGGTGTGAGAAATTCCTTATACGGCGTCACTATCTTTGATGTATGATTTGCTAGGATTATCATACACATAACCCGCCGTAGTAGCTTAGTGGCTATGTTGTTCGGTTGCAAAGCGCGAGGTCGCGGGATAAAATATAGGCCACGGCGGTCGCAATTTGATGGGGTCGAAATGCGAAAACACCTGTGTACTTCGATTTAGTGCACATTAAAGAACTCCAGGCGGTCTAAAATATTCCGGAGTCCCCCAATACTGCCTGTCTCATAATGAGATCGTGGGTTTGGCAGTAACCCCCCATACTTTAATCATACAGCTGCGAAATGTTTTTTTGTGTTGATTAGGTATTCTACACGTCGTTCTCTCAATACATGCTTCTTCCTGGCCTCATCATTCATCTGCTATAATCACCATATTCTCTCACGCTTCCAGTAGAGACTAAGGCCAACATTTTTATTTAAAAGCAATGATACTTTTGAAGCGACTCCTACAGCACAGCACGTTGCTTTTTAACTTCTATAGCAAGCATGCAATAAGCAGCACAATTGGGCGCAGTCTAATGTTAATATGGGCGCTAAGGAACATATACCTATATATATGTATAGTTACTACAGTTGCTTAGGTATTGAAATGATGGCAATTTCAGCTAAGCCGGAACCTTAGAACAACACGGCACGTGTAGCAAAGTATGATTAGCATTTTTTTGTACTACATTGACCGCATTCTCGCTGTTTCGCTGTGGCCGGTGGCCGCACCGCGAGCTGATCCGTTGCCTAGCAACCGCCGCAGCTGGCAGCGTCGCTCGCCGCGCCATCTGACGTCGTCTGCTCGAGTTACCACGGCGCGGCGACGCGCCGCCGCCGCCGCTACAGTTGTGTTGCAAGCGTTCGCTCCTTGCATCTGGCATGACGTCAGACAGAGGAGGAGCCGGTGAAACCGCGTTGCAACAGAGGAGGAGCCGGCGTTGCATCGTATATAGTATATATATATATATATAGAAGGGGCAGCTCGGTGCGATTCGTCGGCAGATATGGAAAGTGAGTCGGAGAGACTGAAAGAAGCCAGGCTTCGTCGTCGGAACGAAAGAGGAGGCAGCGAGCCGAGGAGACGGAGGAAGAACGAGCCGCACGCCTCGAGAAGCGTCGTAAGTACGAAGAGGCCAGGCGAGTGGATTCAGACGAGGATAGCACCCGAAACGTGTTCAAGTCACTGGACGACAACCCCTTATCCTCCCGCCTCAACGACCATCGGGCCGTATTTGTGGCAATTGAGAAACAACAAGATAAAGACTTTCAAAATAAATGCGTTACGCTTTAAAAATATCTAGTCTTTAATTTAACCATAACTTAACGAGAGGTAGCATCCAAACCTAAACACTCAGACGTACGAAGCTAAACGATAAAGATGTAACCGTAGAGAGAACCAAGCTAAACAATAAGATTAACCGTACCTCTCGCTGCGCACACCCAGGCATAACTGAGTTAAGCCACAGCGAATTTTTTTCATCTGCCCAAAGTGTCAAGTGCACGCACACGACATGCACGACACTTTATGCTAGGGGGATTAAGCACACGAAAACATATTTATTTAAATGACGCAGGTGCTCTCTATAACGTACGTATTGCCAGTATTTTGACGTATTTGCATGAGATGGCACTCGATGATAGGTACCGAGCGCCACATGGAGACCGTTTTCTTTGGCAAATGGTACAGAAACACATATGCCTTGCTTTTCTTCGTACGTTTTATTAATCCACCTGATACATCAGTGTTTTTGCTTCAATATTAGGCTTAAATGACGTATTGTTACTTACCCGTTAGCCTAGGCTGTTTAAGGAACGCCATTTTGAAGGCCCTTACTTCGAAGCACTGCCTATATTTTACAGCAGAGGATCGATTTAATCTGACGTCATAGAAAGGAGAGCACCAGCTTGAGGTTGCAAAGAACGTACGTTAAGAACACGCGTTGAGAGAAGTTTCAGACAAATCGACTGTGACATGAAGATGGAATCACAAAATATGGTGGGTGGTAAGGTCAGCCTAGACAGGGTGTGCAGACAGCCACAGTAAACGGTATTTCCTTTACCATGTGAAGTGTCAAATATGTGCAAGTGCTAGAAAAAAAAAAGCTTTGAACAGGTACCTTACATAAATATTTATGGCTGAAAAGTTAGGTGCTAATTTCGCCGCATGCATCACATAGACAGCATTTTGAGCACTTAGATAGGGTTTGGTGGACAGCTGAGTGTCGCTTGCTGCACTTGAGAAATCTCTCCATCACGCTGTTAATAGCACCTGGCTTCAAATTGTCGATTTCTCTACATGTAAGAAGCAAAGCATTCAGAATAGTGAAGGAGTGAACAGCTATTGAGATACTAATGTGATTACGTTAGCAGTTCTGGGACGCGTCCAATAAACATGTTAAACACATTTAACAGCGATCTAATAAAACAGCAATCTTGGAAGCCAGGAAAATATTATGCAGGGGCATGCATTTTATCGTGTATTTTCACTCGGAGGCAAGTAATGTAATGAGATTTTCAAATTTATTTTTGTACTTATTTTTTTGTAACTGTGGACTCATTTGCACGTAGAAAATGAGTAGCACGATAGGGTGTTCGAAAGTTGAAAATTGTCAGGAGGCACACCCGAATAAAAAAAAATTGATAATATTAAATTTTAACCTGCAGCAGTAAGTTGCTTAGAGACATTGTACATAATTTTAAAGCGAACATTTTAAACATTGTATAGAAAGAACCACGGACTACACAGAAACAAAGTAAGAAAAATAAAGCAGTAAACAAAAAAAGAATCCAACCAGCTTAAAACTCCCGATGAAGTGCAATAAGTTGTATGTTAGCGATTAAACAGGTATTTTTTCTAAGGCGAATTTTCGGTGTAATCAATAACATAAATGCAATAACGAACATGATTACAGTTCACATGAGATGCTATTCCATTTTAATTTCCCAGAAAGACGGTGGTTTCCATCCAATACGTAGTTCTGCTTTTGACACTAGAAGGCTATGTTACTCTGCAAATCCCGTCTTCTTAGCATTGTTGAGATTTCCAGCAGTGAAACTTTCAGCGATACCTCTTTGGGTAGAGTATGAAAAACGAAGATTGATTGCCTATGAGAAAACAACTAATAGAGAGGAAGAAGTATGTTTCGGTTTCTATAAATCGGGGGAGATTGGCGCATTAATGGGTTGAATATGACAAGTCTTAGAGCCTAATTTTGAAAGCACTGAAGGAGTTTGAGGTGTGTGTTATATGAGTATCCCCAAGCTACCCCTGCAACCGTGTCGCATGTGTTCTCGACAGCCCAGACACAGCGGGAAGAAAGTTGTTCAAAGAAAACTGTAAGGAATCAACAGGTGCTGCTCACTGAAAACTTGGGCTTCAAGTTGGCCAGCTCCGCATGTTGGGTCCTTGTCATATTTTATCCCCGATATGTCTGAGGGTAGATCAGACAGCTCTGTTTTCCATTTGACTCTCCGGCATCACCAGAGAGAAGGGGCAGGTAACATGAGAGACACGGGGAGGGATGATATGATGATCAACTTTTTTATTCGACATGCTGGCAACAGGCAGTAGACGGGGCCACGACAGGCAAGGGAGAGGAGAGATGAATGACAGAGAGAGAGGAGGGCTGAGCCCCATGATGGAAAACTCTTGGAGTGGGGGGGGGGGGGGCTCAGTCCCCCCTGCTCCCCCCCCCCTCTCCTGGTTCTGGAGTCCTTGCATCAGTATAATGATGCCGCGCACTTAGTGCCAGGTGCCAGCGTCTCAACAAAAGCGAACTTTGAAAAAAAAAGAACAATGACTGTGCCCACCCTCCAAGCATTCAAGGAGGACAAAATGGTGTGTCGTTATGGTGGGCTGTAGTGCTTTGTACCTGCAGCAGCGACAATAATGGCCCGGCGCTGACATTAGCAGCGTGCCTCTTACATACTTCAGACAGCTGCTAACAAAATCCGGGAATCTGTAATGATCGATAAATTTCGTAACCCACGTTGCAAAATTATCAACCTGGTTTGGATTAATACAAATGCTGTAGCAACGAGTAAAGCTTTCTTACTGTTGTTTTCATTTATTCAAATAGTTTAGCGTTCTATTACACTGGGGTCCTTGCCCAATTTTGTCCCCGATATGTCTGAGGGCAGATCAGACATATATTTAGTCCATTTCACCCGCCGCCATCATCAGAGAGAAGTCAAGTCCCACGGTGATGTCATGAAAACCATGCCAATTTACCGGATGGTGTAGTCCGTGGTCACGTCTCTAACATAGGTCGCATAGTAATTGACTCATTGCGTCTTGCCGTCTTGCCGGACAGGAACGTCTCCGCTATTCTACAATACGTGGGACAGAATGCAAACGGTTTGATAGCATTTACTTAACGAATTTAAAAAACACATAGATATCTTCATGTAGGTTAGATCTGCATGACATTCTTTTAGTAGACTGTTTGTATTGTGTAGAGTAAAATTAGTACTTGAATGTCTGGTTGCAGTTCACAAAATGAGGTAACTAGTTTGCTATAATTGTCAGGCACAGGCTACACGCATGCTCTCCTGGCCGACCCGGCCTCCTTTTTTTTCATTAGCATCTTCAGAGGATTAGGAAGGAGCCATCGAGGTTTCAAAAGAAGCTCTTGAGTTTTCTAGGTTGTTCTGAACGGACTTATGGTGGTGTGCACGTTAGATCTTCCCGATCACGAAAGACTCAATGTCCGCGTCGTCAATCGTATGTAACTGCTTTTTTAAAGTGAACAATGACAATGTTGAAGTTAAAGCTGCTTTGGTACCCCATCTCTGTTGATCGGAAGGAAGATTGGCAGCAGAATCAGTAGGAAATACTTCTGCCCAGAAAGCTGACAAACTCGACTTCGAGGAGAGTCAAGCAGCATACGAATGCGAAAATTACAAGGGAATCTTTTTTAGCAATTGAAGATACCATAAATCGACCGCCAATTTCTCATCTTGAATTCCAGTGTGAAAATACATGGTTTGGCCGGATTTTTTTCGTCAATAGAAGGCGCTGCATATTACGCCTACAGGAAAACGTATACAGACGCACCAGTCATGAATGGAATAGCTGATGCCTCTAACGACGCGTGGTACCGCCACAAGAATATAGTAAAAAGCCTTGGTATGTACGTTGCCAGGAAGCTTCAACTTATCTAATGGAGCAAAGGGAAATCAACCATTCGCCAAAGATCACGAACAAACGCATTTGACTGCATTGTAATGCGTTACTGACGGAAGGAGCATATTTGTAGCGTTCAATTTGAATAAGCAACTTGCAAAAGCATGCAACGGACTGCACACAAGGAAAGGATGAACTACAAACAAAACGGCTGTGTGATGGGTGTAATCGTTATTTTGCTTATGTCCTGTACTTTGGAAGCTTAATTAACAATTTTGCTTAAGTTATGACCGTGTTGAATTTGTGTGGTTATCATTGCGCTCTGCACATGAAAAAAAAAATAACACTTTCACAGTCTTGCGCGGTGATCAGCCAGACCTCTAACGCACCCTTATGGCACAGACTATAGAAGCGACTGCTAATTCTTGCATCGCCAATTCATCTCACAGATTTCTACCTTGCTGTTCGCGTGCTTAACGTACACATGTATTTTTTCTTCACGGGATAGCCTATAGTATAGTGTACAGGAATAGGGCAGTGCGTTGTCCTGGCGGCAAAAACGAGGCTATTTTTCTATGACGGCCTGGGTTGCTGGAGCACTCTGATCTACTGTAGCGTCATCTGTCGCTGCAACCTGAAGTCATTGCTGGCAAGCGGAGCCTTAAGGGTGCAACACAAGGCCTCAGGGATCAACAGTTGCGGCTGTCGCGGAGGTCACGCATGTGCGTGCGGAGCTCTCCGATTGCTTGTTGCGGTTTTCCCTGCCACGTTTGCCCATGTTTTTATTTACACGGCAAGCGCTGGGCTTGTAAAAAAATTAAGGGGCCATCATGGTTCCTGCAGAATGATTATAAACATTACGGAATTAGCTGTATACATTGGCTGAATTCTTGCCCAACGGCCCCCCTTAGCAGAGCGAAATGTCCAGACGATGGTGGTAGCATTTCTCACAGAGCATTAGTTTTTCTTCAGCGAAACTTGCCAACCACTTTTCTGGCTGATGCAGCGTGATAGGAATCCAGTGCAATGCACCTGGCTCAGTGCAGGTGCTCCTTCCGGGAAGTCTCACCCTTGTGTGTTTGGAATACTTTGATAACAAAACGAAATGCAGCAGGTCTAATGAGTTCAATCTATATGCAGCGAAGCACGCACGCACGCACGCACACATATATACACACACACACACACACACACACACACACACACACACACACACACACACACACACACACACACACACACACACACACACACACACGCACACACACACGTACGCACGCACACACGCACACACACACGCACACACACACACACACACACACACACGCACGCACGCACGCACGCACGCACACACACACACACACACACACACACACACGCACGCACGCACTCACACACACACACACACGCACGCACGCACACACACACACGCGCACACACACACACACACACACACACACACACACACACACACACACACACACACACACACACACACACACACACACACACACACACACACACACACACACACACACACACACACATCCCCCCAAACCACACACGCAAGCGCGGCCGCACACAAATTATGCCGAGTCTTTTGCTGAACGGAGTTGCTGACTACTAGCGAATAGGACGGACGCCTTGAATACAACATCATGGTTTCAGAAGCATTATGTGCACGTGCACGTAGCGCAATTCGAATTCATTCTAACCACAAGAAGCGTTTACTCCCTCATTACCCTGCAACAGCGGATGTGAGGTGGTGAGCGACAATGGTGGTGGAAGGAAACCCACGGCGCGCGCGGTACACGTACTCTGTTTTGATTGGTTGGCCTATTCGGCAAGAGAACAGCCAGGCCGCATCACCTACGGTAACGGAACCCGGCAAGGTTCGCAAACCTTCGCTTTTAAAACATTCACGTAAATATTGAACGCAACGAGCAGGCGAGCGTTTGCCTTCTGCAACCTAAACACAGAGCAGACGACCATGAACCCTACATGGTCTGTGACTGGAATCGTGCAAGCTTAGACGGCGTTGTTGACGTATCCTAACAGTTTGCCGTATTTTTTTGCAAAGTTTAATAATTTCAATTGTGTCTTATTTAATAATTTCATGGGGTCTCAGCTGCAGACGCTGATGTCTGCACCTAATTCAACTCGGCTAACACGGAGCGCTTTGCTTTTAGACGGTGAGTAGTACGGTTATAGAAACCGGGAAGGAAACAAGCACCTTTGCCGAATCTGGCAAAACCCATCTTATGACGAATGTCGACCTTAATGTGACTAGCATTTTAGAATGCATCGACACGCCGTACTGCAACTGCCGAAACGCGTCATGCATGAGACACATACTAAGTGGTACATACCCAGTGACAGAAGTTCGGGTTAGAAATGGTAATTGAAGAGCGGCACATACCGTGCACGGTGCACAAATCAAGTGACCAAAATTGACATCCGAGACGTTCATTGAATTGCGGCACATAACAAGCTTCACATAAGAGGTGGCGTGAATAGGTTAATGGAAGAGCAGCACATAATTAAGTACTGACCAGCAACACGATTTACTGTGAAACGAGTTAACTGATCAGCAGCGCATACCCAATATCACATGTCAGTGACCCAAGTTGTCCTAACAAAGGGTCTCAAACGCAGTTTCCTCATCACAGCAGCCCGACGCTCTAACTATTGGACCGTTCACTACCCAGTGACCAATGATGGCGTGAAAACGGTTAGAGACAGACATAGACAGAGTGACATGCAGTCTCCCTAAAGTGCGTGAATTACCGTCAGAATGCTAATAGCATTAAAAGCGTATATGATTGAACGTGGAATACATACTGGCAAAAGAAGCTGTGAAAAGCACAGATCAGCAATTCATGTAACTTTCTTTACAGGTTTTATTAGGACCATGAACGCCTTTATCTACGCCACAGCGATATGTTTTGTACTTCTGGCGGCTTGCGGTAAGTACCGCTGTGTTGCATCACAATTGAATTTTCGTTTACCAAGATCAAATCGCCCACAAAGCTCACACACATACACACTGTGTGTGTATCGGTGTCAAGGCGTTGGACAGCCAGCTACTCCTCCAGGTCCGAGCGGGACATTTGTGCCTCCCACTGCTTCAGGTTTAGGATTTTCTGTATGATTAACTGTGTGTTAAATGTCTGTGACTTTTGTGTGCAGTCCCATGATACAGATAAGTTTTGTGTCTGCATTTTTGTCCGCCACAGTGCGCCCTTCAGTTGATAGTCGGCGTTTGTGTGGTCTAGTTCGCTTCTCTTGTGTCCGTGTCTGCACGCCTTACCTTCTTTCACGGTCAAAGGAATAGCCTGACCCCATAAGGCTTGTGTGAAGGGATAGGCAGTCTCCTCGGTTGACGCTGTAGCTATAAGTAATTAAATATTCTCAAACATTGACTAAATAAAAAGACGAACCACATGCTAAAAGCAGACACGTTCGTAAAGAAACCGTGGATTTACACAATATGCAATCGTGATGCCGGACAGAACAAAAATACATGTACCAGCAAAATTTGCATTTCGAATAGAAATGCTACGCATTTCAATACTTCCTGGGCTCATTCATATATAAAACCTAGAAAGTATTTACTGTGCTCATCATGAATTTTTTATTGTGAATAAAATACTTATATATTCCGCGGAACCACACCATGGAGCCTTCTCAAACGGTAAGCTAATACATGTTATTAAATACTGAGCACCTACAGAGCACATAAGTTAGTCACGTATATATACTATGTTATGCCTGCCACTATATATGCTTGTTGTGCGTAGTGATGTCGCACATGAAGCATACATTCATACCTAATGGGTTATAGCTGCATGTAATCCCTGGGTAATATAGGTTTAAAAAAGTGAAAATTTTCTACTCAGGGAAGGTGTGAGTCGAAGAGACGCAATCATTCAAATACTACTCAACGAAATGTTTACGATGATAGATTTAGAGAGTAAAGATGAAATAGTTAACAATTTTCCGTCCCCTGTGGCTTTGATAAAAATGTTAATTGTGCAGCACTATTGAATACGAAGGACCACGTTTTTAATGGAAGGAGAAAGCAAGGCCTATAGGCGCAGAAGCTTGCTCTCAGGTCTACTATTTTTCAAGCGAAGCTTGTATTGCCTGACTCGGGTCGGCGACGGTGTTGGTGTTGGCTTACGAAAAAACCAAGCTCGAATTAACTTCGCTCTACTTAACCCCAAATGTTACCTTACTTAACTCTATATTAATTAACTGTGCCTTAATTACCTTCGTGTTAAAACCAAAGGTCCTGGGTTCAACTGCCACATAAGCTCGAGGGTTCGAGTCCCACCGAAGGTCGTGGGTTCGAGTACCTGAATTAACCCTATCTTAATTAACTCTGCCTTTTATGGGCATGTTGAGCGGCATCGGAGCCAACTGCGGAAGAAGACAACGAACGCGAGAGCAGTGACACGAGCGCGAGGGGCAGTATGGGAAAGTTGGCATAATGAGCGGCCTCGGAGCCAGCTGTGGAAGAAGATGACGACGACGAACACGCGAGCAGAGGCACGAGCGCGTGTCTGCATGAGGAAAGCTCACATGACTTTCTGTACCACACGCCCCGTTTTCTTCAACGCCACCGTCGGATGATGCACTTAAGGCTCTCGCCTTAATAGTGTTCGCCGCACTTCTCAGTGCTCACACTCGCCAAGCATCCAGAATGCAACTTTCATTCATACCCTGGCTGCTTGCTGTCGACTTCTATTCTTGCCTTTTGTTACACAGCGTCACAAGACACCAAATGCAACGACAGCATCTTTGGGGCATTTATGCGGCACTGGAGCTCCATAAAGACAGGACTAGAGGGTAATAGCATTGGGGGAAGTGCGGTAAACAGTAGTGGGCAATTGGCTTGTGTGTGCGTGGCGAGACAGCTTGAAGCACCCGCAAGTGGAGGAAACAGGCAAATGAAGGTTCGATATGAATTTATAAAGTATTACAAGACTTGTCTGTTTTCTTATATATTTTTTTAATATACAATGTCGAATTTAATTTTCTCTGTAATGTTTACATTGCTTCGCAAATGAGGAAAAAGTCACTCTTGAGCGTGAGCAAACGTTAGTATGTAGCCGTTATTTTATGTAGCAAACCTAGAAAAAAAATAAGTTGTTTGCCATGAATATTTATTGTGCATAAAATATTTTTTTTGTTCTGCTGCAGAAGCGCATGACGAAAGCTCCTCGAGTGGTAAGTTGATAAATACGATTTTTTTTTGTATACACTGGGCGCCAAGAGGTTAGAAATTAGGCCACACGCATGTAATTGGTTATTTAGGGCATTACATACGCCGGTATTATGTACTCATGTCGCACATAAAGCATGCATGTATACTTAAGAAAGCTATGTACACGCAGTGGCTTGCTGCCACAGTTTTTCATAAGAAAAATTAAAAAAATATTCGTTAAATAAATTAGCGTAGCTTGCACTGGAGGCGCAATGCTAAAGAGACAGCGGAGCTGATGGGTACCTAGCTAGTCCTGGCTTTTCGGCTAGGCTAAGCACTACCAAGTCATCCACAAGGTCAGCGCATGCGCAGATCTCAACGCGGCGGTGGAAACCGGTTGCGCGCAGTGTCTCCGAGCTGCTACCGAGCTGCTGCCGACGCCGCCCGCGTTTCCCCGGCGCGAACGCGGGAAACGGGGAAACACGGGCGGCGTCGGCAGCAGCTCTGCGCGTTGCCTCGTTGGTGCTGCTACAATTTATTTCTCTATCTCGCTCTCATTCGCTCTTTCCCTCTCCAGAGCATTGCGCGCACTGCGCGCATGCTTTCCTTGTTGTTGCAAGCATTGATTGTTATAGCAAATGATTAAGCGGCTATACGATGTAACGTTAGCCGTTTTATTAGTTGCATAAACTGTAGCAAACACTCGCTTACTAAACTAACCAGCACATTGTTACGCCCGCACAAGCATAAAAGAACACATCTCACTCGATGACCGCAAGCACTCGCTGTCAGTACGCTCTCGTGATGAAGAGCAACAGCAGCGGTGACCGAATTCTTTGTCCCGCTTCTCGCTCCAACGCGAACTAAGTGCGCGAAAATACAGCGCAAGCGAAGCCGTCAGCTATCTCCCGTCGTCTACCCTTCGACCCAGAGCCGATCGCCTCCGAGATAGGATGCGCGCGGCCACGCTCAGCCGCCGCAGCTGGAGTAGAAAAGTAAATGCGCACCAGCCTGCCCCACGTTAGAAGACGGTGTGGTAGAAATGAGCGAAAGCTTGCGAGGGTGAGTCGACAAAGATGGTTCCTTGGTACGGAGGTGTCTTCTCGCTCTCGAAAGTGAGTAAGTGCGCGTGAGAAGAGGCCACGCGCCCTCCCTGCCTTTCTCCCTTGCGAGCGCGAAAAGACAACGCTGCATCAAGCCACCATCCTTCTCGGCTCACCTTCGCAAGCTTTCGCTCGCACCTGCAGCATAAGTGGTGTGGCCGGGATGTTATCGCACTCCGACTTCATACGGAACATCACGACGACGGCGAAAATTCGCCTGGAGTGTCCATATCATAGCTATCGCAAGAGAGGAAGAAACGGAACCAAAAAGACATGAAGCGCAGATGACCGTTAGAGTAGACCCTTTGCACGGCGACCCCGTGGGCGCCACCATGTTTGATCTCGTTGTGATGCGTCCATTTCTTGCCTCAGCTGCCTCTGTGTTTACAATGGATGTGCATGACGCCCCGGTGCGGCTCAGCACACCTCACCTCTGTTTCGGAGGATATCGCGGACGGTGACTGGATGAATGTCACGAAGCTTTGGTCACAGCTTCAGAGAACATGTAAGCGCTTTCTGAGCTCATTATGCCTTGTCCAAACGGCGCCAGCAACGTATACGTACTTGTACTTAAAGTTGCGCTTGAAATGTATTCGAAGCCAGCTGCCTAAGCGTGCCCCCCTATGAATTAAATCAGGATCAGTGAGTATTGGTATTAGTTCTTTATTAGACAAACCCTTTGAAGCAGCGGCTTATCACGTTCGTGACAAGGTGAATTTTCTCGGGGTGCTCACTGACTGCTTATTTTCTGCCTTATGTCCCGCGGGTGTGCTTAGTTGCGTATAATTGCTTTTGTTGCGCACAAGGGGCTTGGAACGTAGATGTCCTGTACTTTGTAATAGCGTTTAGCAAAAGCGTATTATTGCAAGCCACTCGCTTACTCTGTGGGCAATCACAAAACGTTCAGCTTCGAACATTTGTATGCTGTAGGTGTAGTCGCCATCACCCATGCTTCGACGCATTTATTAAATTGTGTGCGCACTCACTTATTGATGCGAAAATATCATATGGCACATTGACCGAAAAAGCAGGCGTCTGTAGCAGCATAAAAGTTCCTAAATTCCCATCGACTTCGATGCCACATCACGTGCGCGCCTCGACGGAGCGGAGCGAGCGAAACCGAAGACCTGCTGCCGCTTTAGCGCGCCAGGCGTTGCGTGAGGGTATAGCCGCGACGCCACGTCACCAAAGCACCTCGACGGAGCAGATCGATACGGTTACGCGACGCCGCAGGGCGAGACGGGTTGTCGTCGGTGAAGCGGTCGCGCCATCTCGCTCTCAGAGCCGGCGCGCTGTACGTATCGCTCTTCTTCACTCCCATTGGGCTTAGCTGCTGCGCGCACTTGTCGGCCTAGGTGGCCGCTGCTGCTTCTTCTGTTTCTCGTCGCGCAGGACGTCGGTGGCATGAGGCGTGCTTGATTTCTCAGCAATTTTTTCCAAATTATTCCGGTCTACAGCCGACATGCTAACGTAGGAACTGTGCAGAAAAATATGATAACCGGCACCGCGGACGTCATCTCCTACTCCCAATCCGAGTGACGTAGTGCATGTGTAGCGGCTAAAGTCTTACCACTCTTCCAGTGAACCGCAAACTTTGCAGCTGCAGTGACTGCGCTTAGTCAACCGGGGAGTGATGTTACATGGCGCTTGCGCACGAACGCAACAAAGATACCTTGAGCGCGAAGAATACCAGGTGACGAAGAAGTGTTGCACAATCTGTCAGTCGGCTCCGCTGCTCTATCCCATTGTATATATTGCGTAAATACACACTCTTGCTTTTAATGAACGTAAGCGTAATGGCCGTATGAGTATTAATGCGTTGGCACATTTTAGTGAGTTAACCAAGCCGGCTGCCGACATAAAGTTTTTGCAAACTTCCTATGGCTAGTTTTTATATACCGCTTTTTCTGTGTTTCAGATGAGGGTGATGATTACAGTGGCGGATGTCCATTTTATGTTGCTGAGAACAAGACTGGATTTGGGGTTAGTATTCAATGTCGAGTACGTTTTGGGAGACCCTGACCCCAAAGGGCCGGTTGCTATAAAACCGCAAGTATTGCTCTTGCGTTTATGTTGCACCGTGTGTAAAAGCAAATATTCATCCTCTTCTTGAATGCGCAGTTGGAAAGACGACGACAAAGTGTTTCTTGTGTGGATCCTTAATTTATTCGCGTCTCATGTTACGGGTATTTTTGCGTGTTTTCTGGGGGTGCCGCTCTCAGGACCTCCGGCGATGGAAGTTGAGTCCGCTAGCTGTATGTATGTGCGAGACATCAAAGTGTCTTAACAAGGTGGCTACCTGGGCTAGCTGGTGATCACACTGACAGTAAACAGGACGAAAACAAAGAAAGAAAAAACAAGGGGACGAATAGCAACCGGACGGGACAAGCGCTGACTTCCAACTGACGGTATTTGTGCGAATATGTACACATTCGCGAAAAGGTTTATATGGAACGAATTTGCAACGAGAAAGAAAAAGAACCTGTTTATCCTCTGATAAAAAAAATGCAACGATGGGTTGCAGCATTCATGAGCGACTCTAAACTGTTCTGAGCCTATATATTAGGATCACCTGAAGACAGCGGTGTGTTCCGTAATGTTTTGTTGGTTGCATATGATTACGCGGAAAGGGCGTTGTGTAGCGTCCAACTGAAACCACCAGCGCATGTGTGTCACTCGAGGCGTTGACCAGACACCTTGAGGACGGCAACCTCACTGTCTTCAGCGAGTCCGCCAGTTGTACAAGCACAACTGCGTGTACAAGCAGTGCGCAAAAGAAACTGCCAATTGCATGACTTGCGCGGCATACAGGGTCGGCATTGTTTGTTGCTCACTGCCGGGGATGTCATCACTTTGGCAAGATTTCAGGTGTAGTCTTGGGCGCATCTGCATGTCCAGGCGAGAGTGCTCCCGGCACTTTGCGAAGAGAGCGTTCTACTTCCGGAATGCAAACACCTTGGTAAAGTTTCGCGTGTAGCACCAGAATGCGTCGATGTCTAGCATAAGGTGGACAGCTTTCCTCCCTCACCGTGTTGACACTGTGGCGAACAACCAAACAGATCCCGTATCCTCTAATCCTGTGGACCACGCTGACCTCCCCTGCATGCGCCTGCAAATCATTCCCCTAAACTCCTTGCCGGGTGGCTGACAGAAGCCACTAGCGCCGATGACCAGCGGTACGTTTAAGAGTTTATCAGCGCTGCACCGAAGAATGCCGCAAGCGAGGCTCTGGACCAAGGTCCTTTCAACACTTCCACCCAGCATGAAAATAATGCTTTCTCTCTCTCTCTCTCCCACTGGACGAAAACAGCGTGCCGAGCATGCTGCTGCCGGTAGACGCCGACGCTTCTCCTGCCCGCCACTAGAAATATCGCGAAATGATATTGTACTGAAAAAAGTGCACGGCAACCGAGAATGTCGGCCTTGTAGGCCCCGAAATTTATGATGTGGTTTGTTTGCTTTTCGTAGGACTTCTAGTTGTACTTCATAGTAAATAAAAAATGACAATATTTTCTTTAAAAGGTCCTGAAACGCCATTTTCAGGTTTCCATTTTGCTCTAAGTTTATTCTACACCTGTCATAGAACGCAGAGCAAATGTATTTAACAAGATTGACCCACACAAACCCAAGTTATAAGTAACAGAAAATTTAAAAATAAGCGAAATAATCTACCCTCTACTAGAATTTTCGTGGCTTTTATGTGCACATTTCACTCTGCCATGACGTCAAATGGGGACGCCCTGTAGCAACAGGCCATTAGCAGAAGTCGGCGCTCCTTGGTTGCCAAGGATTTTGAGTCTGTTGGGGCCATTTAAAGGGCCTCGGTGATCGTTTGATGCGCGGTCTCATCTTTGAAGCCATGGCGTCACGTTTATTGGTTACAACAGCTTCCGCGAGGCCGCCTTTCGCGCGTCAAAGGGCTCGGCATGTGATGCACCGTTCGCGTTGTTGCAACACCTCGACCGTGGCTCTGCAATACCTAAAATTATTGTAAAACGTAATGCAGTAGCTTTTTTCGCAGTACTCGATATTCTGCGAACGTAAATTGCACATTACATTTTGATCTAACCATCATAGAGTCACTCATAAAGTCACGTCTTGTCTATGAAGTGCGTAAAATGATCGCGTCGAGGCGATACCAGCGGGGCCGCAGAACAAGCTTTCCCTGGCATGTTACGGGACACCTTTAATAAGAGCACTTTCTACGCTAATTCACTATGCAAAATACTGTACCGCTTGTCATATGACATTGTTTGCAGCACACTGTGTGCGTTTGCACGTGTGGTTGTATAGGGTGTGGCCAAGCGTAAAGTAATGTGTTTACGAGGACAGCTCCATCAACAACTGTAGCTATTTGTTTCTTCAGCGTCATTCATAGGCTATATCGCTATTTATGTTCGATTTTGAATAACCTTATACATTTCCGTTTTATTCTGGCACAATTTCATTGATGGCATTGATACAGCGAGCGTGTTCCTAGGAAAACAATTACAAAAAAGTCGCAGTTTCGCCCGAAAGGCGAAGCATCAATTGCAATAGAAAATTAGTAGCGAGCTATACGGAGTAAGGATAGTAGTTTTATCGGCTACATAAACTTGGACACATTCGCTGACTAACTGAATTAACAAGCATGGAGTCAGCTCGCACAGATCACACTCGATTACCGCAGACAACCAATGTCAAAACGCTGGCGTGAGCAATCGCGGCTGCAGCAGCGAACGAAGGTTCGTGCGGTCTATCGCTTCAACGGAAACTGAGCGGCCGAAAGCATGGCGCATACAAAGGTCAGAGCCGTGTTGAAGATCGCTTTCAAGATACGGTGCGCGCGACAGCCCGCAGCCGCACAAAGTACAAATACGCAGGTGGCAGAGTAGAAACCGCACCCCCTTCCTCCCGAGCTGATTTCCCGCTTTCCTCCCCTCACTTTTTTTTTTTGAGTCGCCAGATCCCCTTGCGCCAGGTCGCAAGACACGAATTTGGTGCCGCACCTAAACGTCGCCTCCCCTCCCTTCCTCCCATCCCCCCACGGCCTTTCGCATGACAGAAGAGGTCGCATTTGCTATCCGCCGTGCATTCGTTCTCTGTGAATGCTGTGCGTTCCTCGTGCGCTTTCACTCGCACATACAGCATTTGGCGCGCGGCGACGATGTTATCGCCCTTGGAGTTTATACGGAACCTCACGGTGACGGCGACGATGACGCTGGCGGCAGAAATCCGCGTGGAGTGTCCCTGTAATTGCTATCGCAATAAAAATGTGGAAAACGCTCATATCTTTACCGCGCCGGTAAAACCGAAACAGAAACCACCAGCAAAACGTCGAGACTAGTTGGCGTGCTAACATATGCACTATTACGGAAGTTCCACCCATGTACCTTTGTCTTCGCTGCCACAGGAAGTTGTCACCGCTTATAATGGTTTGTACTCAGCATGCCCATGAGATTTAGCGTTGTGTAATTTTGCATTTCTTTTTTCTTGGTGTGGGAGCTGAGATCAAGTAACAAGCCCTAATTCGAATTGAAACTGGCACTGCCAACTTGTTACGTAATCAAGGTTACCGGTGGCAACCGCCACAATTCGTGGTATGTGAGATGCATGTGCAGAGGGCATAAATATCACATATCACTGATACGCATCACGTATTATGCAAAACCTAAGGCTCTTCAATGCCTCCAATAATCACACCGTTACGTCAAATAGTGTATTCCGCGGCGCAATGCGATTGCCTTTGTACACCTCGTACCTTTGGTAGTGCTGAGAGTTGCGTGTGAGAAGGAGTATGCACGAACCAGTCTAAAACAAAAAGGAAAGAAAAGCATCCTCGCTGCTTCCTTGTCTTCAACCTAAAGGACGGAGATGACAAAGAATGGTGCTATGGCCCATACCATCCTCTTCATGCTCGGGACGCCGATCGACATACTGAATTGCATAAATATATATGTTTCACTATAGGCTATTTTATTCACCTTCTCACAGATGATATAAGGAACAGAGCAGCGTTGGATACAATGGCTATAGTTGATGTACACGGCACTATCAATGTCCGAATCATTATATCGAAAGTAGCGACACATCCTCAGGCGCGATTTATGATGTCGATGAGTTAATCATCGACAGAAAATGCCATTTTATACATGTACGTAGCCGAGGACAATCACGTTGTGTGAGGATCACATTTAAAGAAAAAAATGACTGCGGCTTAGCCCAGGTACCCTTGGATATGCCAAGCGAAAGCTTGCCTTAGCCTAGTTAAGTCCTGGTTTCAATTGGTTAACATCTGACTTAGCTGTAATAAATATACTTAGGTATACACTCATCGCTAATCCGGGTACACATTATAAGCCAACAAGTCGACGCGTTTTGCGAACCGAACGGCTGGCTCTTCCTCAGTCTCCGACGCAAGCTTCGCGTGCTTGGCATTCGGACCATTTCCAGCGAAGCAGCTCGCCGGGCGTATCCGCGGCGTGGTCAGACGCCGGCGGAGCTCGGCGGGGCGAGTCACATGATGCGTTCCCAAGGCTGCGGCGCAGCTGCGGTCAAATGAAGGTCAAATTGCTGGCGACGCCAAAACTCGGCTCGACTAGGTTAGTAAAGCTTTCGCTTTAATAACATTTTGTCACACACAAAAGTCGGATTTTTTCGTCATGCAGTGTGGCCTTTCATCCCGAGATGCCTGATATGCCGTAAGTGTTTAGTAAGTGGGCATATCAGTAGCATATGAAAAATTCCACCATGCGCCCAAAATGCTCTGAACAGCACAACGATGCCGATGAAGTCACAGTGATGAAGTACAACAATGAAGTCAACGAGGCCTCCATGAAGCCTCGTCGAAACACTGCCCCATTCAAAAGAAAGAGCTGAAAGTCTTCAAACAAATCGTGAAGACAACTCAACGCAAATACAGGCCGCTGCAAAAGTGTGACGTCGTGCCCACCAGACACCGTCTTACTCTACTGGGAATTCTAATCACATCGTAAGAGAGGCGCTTCGTTCTCCAGTTGGTGCTTCCATGCCCATCACCCGCACTGACATCATGGTGTCTGGTGATGCAGTGTATATGTCTGTTAGAAATTCGTTGCTTGCGATGCCGCCATTACACCCTCCCGCGGAATGATGGCAAACAGTGGACTACCGCGCGCACAAAAAACGGCTGAAATCGAGTGCAAGGACCAGACAATCAAGTAATCAAAATCATCAAGTCTCTGATGCAAGCCGTTCGTGTGTTGAAAACTGACATGCAAGCACACTCTTCTCAGGGTGTGTTGCGAGTATTGGATCCGGTTTTTGTAATACTCGTAACGCAAACAAGAGGCTGCGAATGTTCGTTGTTCCAGTAGGCTGCTTGAAAAACCACGAAAACACTTTACAGGAGCGTAGGGTTGACCTGCAGAGCGGAAGCATTTGCAGCTCTAGAAATTTTGACTCTGCATAGGTTTAGTGAATTTTAGGTAAACAGCATGGGTTTCGTCGAAACTTATACAGCAATTTTATTCATTAGGGCGATCTACATTGGAGCGAGCTGAAGCGCTAGTGAATACGACACATTTTATAGGGCGCCTATATTCTATATATAGATCTTAAATTGCAAGCACTGATGCGGAATGTACGCGTGAAAGAACCCATAGATATGACTTTCGGCCACTTATTCCCTTTAGGTTTTGGCGCCAGACAGTTCTTGAGAAATACCCAGCTTCATGCTGTTGTCATGTTGCATCATAAAAACTGAAATATTATGGACAGCGTTTTGGGTGTTTGCGCGTTCAAGTTATTTTTTTTTGAACTACAACCTGCTGTTTGCCCGTCGTGCAGCTTTTGATTTTATGCAGTTAGAATTCATATTTTTTTTATGGCGAAAGTGGAGTCTAATGTTTCCCAATTCAAGGTAGACAATCTGTAGTGTTGCATAACATTTGTATGAATCAGCCTTATGTAGATATTCGAGTGGGCATATAGCAAGGCCTTTAGGCTTAATGGATTCGTAAAATATTTGTTACTTCACCAAGAACACAGAATCGGCGCAGAAAATAACAGTGGTGAACGGTAAGATACTCTGTGTTTCCGGCAGCATTATATGTGTAACACCCATCTTTATTTGCACAGACGCCTGTTCAATGTGAGCATGAATGCCAGAATACTACCGAGACTCTAGAAAACAACACACGCTGCTATGTAAGTATTGATATCTTTCAAATTGACTTTTTTATCTGCTTGCTCCTTCGATATTTTCTTTTTACTGTGCCAGCGCATCCTGTAAACATAAACATCCTCTAAACATCCTGTACACACGAGCATGCGCGCTTTTCTGTAGACCTGCAAGAAACTAACACACAGGACATTTGGTCTAATTTCCTTCCTGTTACAATGCCGAGCCAGATGAAAACTGTTGTCTTAGCCTTACACCTTCACCATTATAGCTTATTTCAACCAGGGATGTGATACGGGAGCTATTTTCAGCGAACAAAGTACTTTGCAAGGCAATTTACAAAAATATGCAATTTCCCCTGTCATGAGAAACAGAAACGCGATAGCTAGCGCAATGTTATGCGGATAATGTCTTAGAAGTAGTACGGTAAAGATGGAAGTAAACATTCGAAATTGCGTTTGCGAAATTTCCTTTCGTCAGGAATGTTCAATTCATCGACGCTGGCAACACGAACAAATGCTCTAGTCCAGATAGTATCCGTTTCTTGAAGTGATCTTACCCAGAGAACCGCATTCAAAACCAGCAATTTCTTTCTTTACTTGCCCGGTTTTATGGTTCGGATATCTGGACTCGGAGTGCCACGCAAGCGCATCAAAGTTGATAAGACTCTGGGAGTCGCCAAAGCAGGCAACTGTGGCAAGAACAAACGAGAGAAATCACGGAGTAAGAAGCAATGTCATGCCATTGTCTCAATTGCGTCAACCTCACCTTCGCCGTAATGGCATGGACTGCTCTATTTTCGTCATGCTCTAATCCCCACGTCGTCGTACTGTTGTGGTTGTGTATCCTTTGCCGTCATTACGACGTCCTTATGCCATCTTCGTCAACCCATTGTTGTCGCGCCCTTGTCGAGCCGTTCTGGTCTGTGTGGTGGTTATGCAATTGTCACCGCTTTCAAGTTGCCGTAAACGTGTGGCAATTAGATATCTCGGCAGGTTTACCCCTGCAAAATATATTTTGACCAAGAAATTGAGCCCAAAAGGTTTCAGTCAACATTTTCTTCATAATTTTTACTTTGCATTTCACATCTCACTGCGGGCTTTTTGAAAAATTCGTTCACCTTAGCGCTGGTTTATGGCCAAGCAGCAGAAAACCTGGTGTACAGCTCCTCCTAACTCGTCAGCCAATCGCAGCAGTTAGCTGCACGACTTCCTTTTGGAGACGCTGTAATATTCTCTGCTGTAAAATAGGCAAAGAAAAAAAATTATTTGACTGAATGGTAACTTCTTTAGTGTTTCTTGATTACATATTTATAAGCATCTCACATGGCACTTTTGAGTGATTGCGTTAGTCGCTGGCAGAAATCAAAGTGATAGGAAAAACAGCTATATCGCTGTAATGTATAATTGAGGAAGCTTGGTGCACTGAGGGCAAGCCGTCATTGAACCTTCCTCGTGGGTACGGGTGTTCTGTGGCTTAACTGCCAACACGTAGCAGGTGAATGAATGCTGCAGGTTCATGACTTGGCGCCTAAAGGAGTTATTGCTGGAATCTGCCGGAGAGGCACTTGGGATAGTTAAGGTAGATCAACCGAGTGCAATTCGAAATCAATGAGCTGTATGATTCTTTTGCTCAGACTGCACTGGCTGCCCTCACTCTAATTTTTCGCTAGCAGTGACTCCTTGGTCAAAATAAATAGCGTTGCACGTCGTCTACTTTATCGGTTCTGCTCGACTGCACCACTAAGATTACGCCTCTGTTTGCATATTTCTTGTACACGCAGTCGACTTTCATGCAGAATTACTAGCTATGAATATTAATGGTAAGCTTTCGTTGCGTCTTCCACCCACTTTGAGGGTCAGTCAGTCAGTCAACAAACTTTGTTAAGGTCCTAAGGAACTACTTTGATGGTACTATGGTCATGTCGAGTAAACGCAAGCCGGCTAATCACTACGAACGGAAAAAAATAAATATGAGGTTGGAAACAGAAAGGCAAAGAAGCTGGGTACAGAAGCAGAGTGCAATGAGTTTGAATGAGACGAAGGCCTCACAGAAACGTCGGTCAGAAAGAGATTGTATCCGTTACATTGTGAAGTCTGATGGAGAATGGGTGCGTTTGCTGGCTCGTAAACGAAAACCGGAAGCACGACGTTTGGCTGCTATGTGCAAAGAGGAGCATTAGGAGTACCATGCGCAGAAACCTAAGCCGAAACGCCAGCAGGTCAATATATTAAATGGACGCTAACAGCAAACACTAAATTGATGTGGGCTGTTTAAGTACCATTCCATAAACCTCTAAATGCTTGTTTCATTACAAGAAATGACTTAGTTTACGAGAAAATTGCATCTGAAGGTTCCGAATACCTTTATCGCAATTCCAATCTCCCGCCACCTAAACGGGGAGTGGTGACGTTTATGCTAACGTTGATGGACGTATGTGACTGGGATCCTGGGTTTTCTTCGTCTCCATTGGAATTACGCATGCAAGACACACGCGAGTATTTTCCCTATAAATAAAAGCACGAAAGAAGTGTCAAAACAAAATGATGGACGTTAAGGCGCCTTCGAACAATGCGAAGCAAGTAGGGTTCACCTTAAGCGTTTCCTGGTAAAGATTACGGTTGCATTACGGTTGCGGTTGCCGTGAAGCGGTAACTGCAGCATATGAGCCAGGGAGTGAAGTCACTGCACTTTCATATGTAGAAGAAGAACCCGAGTAGCACCTCATCTCATTTGTGTTGCGATAACTCTATGGAAAGGCAACGCATATTTGGGACTCGCGAAGAGCAGCGTGAACATGATAAAGCGGTGACGTACGGGGACAGCAACGTCAGTATTCACAATAGCATCGTGCTCAGGCTATAGCAGGACGCAGCGGTTCCTGCCCGAATCAAGCCACACATAGTTAGGACGCCTGAAGAGCACCACGAATACGTTGAGCGACGAAAGGAACAGCAATGTCAGTATGCACAACGGTGTCGTGCTCAGGCTCGACAGAACTCAATTCAAGGCTATGTCACATTGGTCTATCGGATCAGGTGATACCACAGCTTCGCTAGTCTACCACCACACAGCGTTTTTTAAAACAAAAATTGACTTATATTTTTTAACCAGGTATAGCAGTACACAGATATTGATGAAGAAAACAAACAGCGGTTTATCTACAGCTTTGTAAAATAAATTATGTAAGTTGCTTAATGGTAGCTCTTGCACTAGATAAAGCCGAAGATAAAGAGCACCGTTAGCTATATCCCGTACCCAGTGCCAGAACATCAAATATATGCTTGCCTAAAACGTGCAACGGGCGAGTCGCCCCATGTCATCCTCAAGATCAGTGGGGGAAAAGTGGCTTACATACGTAGAAGCGCTTGTATAAAACGCAACCCAAGCCTCAGGTCCCCTCAAATGCGCCCAGGCAAAGCTGCAACAGGTACATAAAAACGTGCCATTTTCCAAATTTACGTGCTCTTTCATTCCCTCAAAAACGCATTCTTCGGCCACCAAAGTGTCGCCTGAGAGACAGCCATCACATCAAGCTCTACTGAGCCCATATACCCGCAGTGAGGAACACAAAAGATCCCGCGTCGTTGGTTATACTTCATTTCGGCGCTATACCATATTTTCTTTCAGCCGCGAGGCCTTTGATCACAATCTCGTAGAAAAGATGCCATTCCGAACACACTCAATTTTTGCCGCCGGGTGCTTGGGCAAGTTGGTGCGAAATTGTTTGACTGCTGTTTCATATTTTCTGACAGGCTTTTTCCCTTATATCATAACATAGTAAGTTAAAGGATTTGGCAAATTTTTCAACATATTCGAAAGACCATATGCACAGAAAATTTCATGGAACGTTTTTTATCAAAATAGCCCAGAACTTTCGGACATTGATATTAAGAGGCATAACCAGTCATTCATTTTATCCCCAGTTTCTCTAGAATTTTGGCCATTTGCTTTCTTCTTGTAGCCTTAATTATATAGAACTTTCCGCACTTGTAAACCGAAGGTTTCAACAGCACTCTGTAGTTTGTCGGTGCGCATAGCACTGATAAGAAGATTCGCAATTCTTTAGTTTGAGAACAAAATGAGGGCAACAATTGAAACTTTAACAATATCGTAGGCTGTAATTGAAACCTAGCAAACCCCCGAATTTAATGTCACAGAATTATCTGAAAGGACACACTCTCGAATTTCAGTTCAAATTATAATCCGCAAATAGAGAACCCTGTAGCACTGTTAGGTTCTTTACGTTTTCCTTTAATTGAGGCTCACATCTTTCAGGATATTGGCGATGATGTACTCTTTAGGATGACGCCAGACCTTCCATACGCATGCCCAATTGGAACCTGCAACAAGGGGATTTGCGTGCGAAACGGTAAAAACGAGACGTGCTATAGGAGAAATCGCCAAAATCATCATGAATAAAGTTTCCTTTGTAAAGAGTACGACCGCTCCACTTTATTTTGATGTTCTTTTTATCGCGGTGTGTTTTACACCTCATGTAACAAAAGAGGACGAATGTTCGGAATGCACAGGCCTTGGGGATCTCTTTGATTCGGCAAATCAACTGGTTCATCGAAAACAAGCTGCCTCTATTCAGAAAAGTTGTGAAATGTGATTTCCTGCATTAACTTCCTGCCAACGCTGATACCACAAAAAAGAAAAAAAAAGTTTAATAACCGATATCCAATAACGTCAACCAAGCATGCATACGAAAAGCAAAATGTCACGTTGTGGTTTTCCACTCACGTTTTACGTCAAAAACTGGCAGCTTATGATGCTTCGTAACAGCAACTATGAACCTGTAGCATTAGGAGATGTAATAACTAAATGTTCATTTTTCGACGTTCCCAAGAATTTCATTCTGCTCGTTAAGATCACCTGTGCAATTTTTATTAGCTTACAATGTACTGCTTCTTTCGGATAAATGTTCGTAGTAAGTAAGCTGTCTGTGTACGAACATTGTCTTTTATGGGAAATTTCTTCGACGAGAAGCAATATTGCTAGTGGTTCATTTAGGCTTTGCCTAAAAGATAGCATAGTCTGGCAAATACATATAGCATAGATAGATAGATAGATATAGATAGCATAGCAAATACAACTTAGCCTAAGTTGTGTCTAAGAAAGATCACGAGAATGATTTTGTCGCTGTACTGAAATTCTTCAACACGCTTTTCACCTCCTGAGCCGCGATGCCTTGCGCAGAGCAGCGAGCATTTACTCACTATTCTTCCACTTCTTCCAACTTCTGCCAACTTCGAAGCACTTGCCTTGAGTCGTCGGTGGGCAAGAACATCCGTGAGCACATTCTCCATACATGTGCGCTGAATGATCAACAGGCCTAATTTCGCTCAGATGTTGCTGCGAATATGCGACGCTGTTTTGCAAGCACGCACTCGAGCTATATATATATATATATATATATCTATCTATCTATCTATCTATATATATATACTTGTGGTTACTTGTGGTTATATGTGGTTGTGGTTATATATATATATATATATATATATATATATATATATATATATATATACTTGTGGTTACCCGCCGGGGTGGCTCAGTCAGCTAAGGCGTTGCTCTGCTGAGCACGAGGTCGCGGGATCGAATCCCGGCCCCGGCGGCCGCATTTCGATGGAGGCGAAATGCAAAAACGCCCATGTGCTTGCGTTGTAGTGCACGTTAAAGAACCCCAGGTGGTCAAAATTAATCCGGAGCCCTCCACTACGGCGTGCCTCATAATCAGAACTGGTTTTGGCACGTAAAACCCCAGAACGAAGACCTTTTATAGTTTGTGACCTATATATATATATATATATATATATATATATTTATATATAAACAGACATTTATGGTATGTTCGGATGTGCGGATTATTATTGCTTTAAGGACCTCTTAGACTTACAGTTTCACCCACAACCCAAAGGCAAAACAACGACGCGATAGCTTGCGAAGGATACAGCGCAGTGAGGCTTAGACTGCTTCGCGCGGTGTTTACTGGAGTGAACATTATAGCAGATGCGAGTGAGAAATATCCTTTAGAGGAGTAAAAGAAGCGTGAGTCGTATTTGTTTTTGGAAGCAGCGCCTCGCGTGAGTGAAGTAAAAAAGGATTCGGCGTTTCTATTCGAACTTTACCAAAGCTCGCTAACGCTAACAAACGTACTTAACGTATTGTACTTATTTATTTACTTGTAATCAAATACGTTCCTTGGTAATTTCGTAATTTACCGATTACTTCTTTGCGCGGTAACGGTCTGCGTAACTAAATTACATTCTTCAGTAATCAATTACATGTAACCAATTAAATTTATTGGCGATACTAGGTGTAAGAGGAGACGTTGCGTTTAGCACTTTATTTTCGCGGGAACTACAGCAAGACGCGGGAACTAGATGCCCTGGTCGTCCAATGCGGCAGCCTCACTGATGCGCAGACAGGCAAACCCGAGTTTTGCATACCTCTCTTCAAGGCGCATTTTATCGTCATCGTTAGGTGGTAAGAGTTTATACTGAATTATACGCTCATATAGACAAGTTTTTGGCCGTTAAACGTACAGTCGCGTGCAACTTGAGCTGTAACACGGGGCACGCGTTCACAAATGCCCCTGACTGCACGGCGGTGCTAACACACGAAACATTTGTGCAGAAAATACCAGTAATTGTAGATGTGCATAGTTCTCGAATCATTCGTATGTCGGCGCTACTCTGCAGCCTTGGGGTGCGTTCGAAGAGGTGCACCGAGTTTAAGCTCATATTTCACGCAACGGCGCATGTTTCAATCTGTCTCCGTGATACCAAACTCACATACGCTTACGTTATGGATGTGACACAAAGAGTATTTTGAGGGCTGACTGATGAACAGATATTTTATTTACATTAGAGATTTAGTCAGTGTTTTGAGTAACGTGAACTTCTGCTAGCGTACCTCACTGTTCTGCGGTTTAAGTTAAATGGCTAACGAATGAGGGGCCCGGCAAGTTCAACCGGCATATCTATGACTCTGCACAGATGCCCACTTCGGAAGTTGTTGCCAGCAAATCACCTACAAGCGGTATGTTTTGAGCTTTTCTCTACCACGGGCGTCTTCGAGCTCGAACAACAATGAAATGCTACGCTTTATAGAGGATCCAGGTGCGACAATTGTGGTATTTTGCAATCATGATCTTGTGCGCAAGGCTTTTACGCCCTACAACACCGCCATGTTTTTCCAGCGCGCACCTCGAGCGAGTTTTGGTACCACTGTTGATGTCCTTGGAAGAAAAATATAGAAGATGAGCGTTGAAAGTTAAAAAAAAAAATCACAGTGTCGCCTGACATGCAAAGCATTGAATGCAATAGAAAATGATTAGACAGCTATAAGATGCAAGGATAGTAGTTTTATTGCTGCATTAACTTGTACAAATTCGCTTACTAACAAAATTAACAAGTATAGTGTCATGCGCGCACAGACAAACTGAACACATTTCTCTCGACGACCGCGGACACCCGCTGTGATAACGCTGGCGTGAGGAAGAGCGGCAGCAGCAGCGAGCGAAGTGACCTCCGTGCTGCCTCTCGCTTCAACGCGAACTAGGCGGCGAGAACACACCGCACACGATACGTAAGCCCTCGGCCTACCTGGGCTTTGTACCGACTGTAGATCGCTTTCAAGATAGGGCCCCCATTGCCTTGCGCGCTATGGAAGACGGCGCGATTCCTCCCGGCTTTCCTCTGTTGCGAGCGAGAGATCGAGCCACCATCCTCGGCTCACCCTCGCAGGCTTTCACTCGCACCCACAGCATACAGCGCGCGGCCACGCTGTTATCGCACTTGCACTTTACACGGAACATCACGGCGACACCGACGGCGGAAATGCGCCTAGAAGAGTTCATATACTTGCTATCGCAGTAAAACAAAGGTTTATAAACTAAACAACGTGTGAATATAAGGACTGCAACTACACACTGAAAGAGCCAGGCCAGCTCGTTTTATATATTTACTGTATTCGTGCAATATTAAGAAATTTTGGAAGGAAAGTAAGGCAAAATTTATCGAATATTTTTTAGCAATAAACCAGTTAGTTTGGCGTGGCAGCAATTGGCCGCTGTAATAAATTAGATTTCTGATTAAAGTAGTTACAATTGTAATCGGTTACCTTTTTTCGGTAATGTGTACAATTATGATCTCCACTCAAATAACTCTTTGCATTGTTACTGCCTGTATACATTACTTTTCGCAAGTTTTATTTGGATTACCCTAATAAAAAGCCTCACGCTAACCTTGAACAATACAAAACGACCTTTGTGCCATCCAGTGAGCCTCAGAATGAGAATACGAATAAAGAAGCAGCAGACGCGCTCATGCAATCATTGCCATTACATGTAGAAGAAGAAAACCCAATTTAGGGACGGCCAACGCAACTGGGAAGGACTATGTGCTAGAACAGGAGCAGGTGCGGATGCAAAGTGCACAAAGGTGTTCCAATCCATTCAATGGCCGCTGCTGGTGCAATCGCGCACTCCAGGATTCTTATAGTCCACTGGTGTAGCATCGGAAGAGTGGCCGAAAGCGCGGCGAAGCCAACGTGCGTGGTGTTAGCGCACTCCGTCACGCAACTCATCTTATGAATGTTAGTAAAACTTAACATTCCGCACAATGTGTAAACGACTGGTCAAGAAGTCGGCTTCCTCACTTCCTGGTTGGAACAAGAGCATGCCGGAACTTAGTTCGAGGTTTGTTGAGGTAAATAATTACAGCGTTGCGTTCTGGTGTCCGATTTTCAAGCGAATACTTGTGCAATGAGAGAACAAAAAAATTAACTGGGGTCGAGTAGACGTGCGCAAAATCAATGACTTCGCGGCGTGCTGGAGTCGAATGTTCGAGGTGGCGTCGCCACCGTGCTTCGTTCCTGCGTCTTTCCCGGCTCAGCCAAGCCTCCTCTCTCCGCAAGAGTGGGTTTCCCGGTATTGTGGCAAGCTAATTTACTAATACAGATGAAAAATTTCTTTCTCCGTAGTGTCGCTTTCACTCGTTAATTTTTGTAAACTTGGTTAACCATGTCTCTTTTTATCGTTTGACGAAATATTCAGTTTGCTTTCCATTTGGAATGAAATATACTCACGTGTAGTAAGAAAAAAAAGAGAGAGAGAGAAAGATCTGAGGCCCGGTCTTGTGGTCAGCGCACTTGGCAGGCATACAGAGAGTTTCCAGGAGCAAATCATCTAACAGGATTTTTTATTTCTGTGCAGCTAGTATCACTTGCATTCGAGGCCTTATCTAGCAAAAGAGCGCTTAAAAGCTTTCGCTATAGAAATCCGTCCTCAACACAACGCTATTTATTTATTTATTTATTTATTTATTTATTTATTTATTTATTTATTTATTTATTTATTTATTTATTTATTTATTTATTTATTTATTTATTCGCGCTACATACACGACCTGGCGCGCTTGTCAGAATTCAAAGAATTCAATACATCCGAAAAATGTTCAATATAAAACCGTACAAATTGCAAGCTTTTATTAAACATAATCCCGAGAACAATTTAAAAGTAAATTATTCAAAAATACAGGTAGCAGATATATGTGCCCTAATGATGCCAATGTCCAGTTTAATGAAATTTAACGAAATATGGTCGCCGACCCCGAACATAAATAACAATAAGAAGACGTATCTTCTCTCGTGTGTTCACAATCAAAATTATGGATTGATTGATTGATTGATTGATCGGGAATAAGGCTCCCGTATGAGAGTCGAAAAGTCTTGCTATTATTATTTATGATCTTGTTCGACGTCCATCTTTCCTCTGACGGCGGACTAATGATTTCTAATTGTTCGAGCTCGATTGACATCGTTTTAAGCCGTCGTGTAAAGCGGTGAATGCGAATAATGCCAGTATGGCGCACGAAAAATTATAAAAATAAAATAAATTAATTAATATTTAGGTGTTGTGAGCGGATTTTTATAGCAATAGCTTTTAAGCGCTCTTTTCTTTCATAGCCCGCGAATACACGCAAAATTGCCGCGCGACTGGCCGATCAAGGCCCTTTGCGTGCATTCGCGGGCTTCTTTCGAGCTCGGAAAGACGCTTTTCTGTACCACATATGTAGCAACACAACGCTGTTTCGCGAGTTTTCATGTTGCTTTACAAATTTCTTATTGACACTTTTAATCTATTTATAATGTTTAAGAAGTTGATTAATTAAATCAGGAATAATTACGTAATTCGGCGGAATGCAACAATAATCTGAGTATCTCCAAGCGACGGCAAAAAAAGAAAACATTACCTTGGTTCTGTACAGCTAGCTACGTGGCATTTGCATATTTTTTAGTTTGGCTAAAATAACTCGGGACACCCTATACCCTGTATATAGGTTCGGCTTCTTGGTTCACTGCGTATAGTTCCCTAGAGAGCAGAGCCGGCTACCGGTACTTGTGTAGATGTAGTACAGGTGGGGCCACATAAAAATCCATTCGCAGCAGCAGCAGCAGCAGCCGCCATGGTCAGCAACAATATGCAAGAGGATGCGCCATGAAAGCTCCACCTTGAATGTGCGAAAGTACACACGTGCACTTCGACCCGCCGCGGTGGCATAGGCTGTGGTGTTGCACTGCAAAGCACCAGGTCGCGGGATCAAATCCCGACTGCGGTGGCCGCATTTCGGTGGGGGAGGAACGCCCGTGTCCAGTGCATTGGGGGCTCATTGAAGAACCCCACGTGGTCGAAGTCAATCGGGAGTCCCCCACAACGGCGTCCTCCATAATCAAATCCTGGTTTTGGCATGTTAAACCCCAGATCTGCGGCTTCGCAAGCGTGTCGCTGACGAATGACGTGATATTTTCCGTCGAGACGCCATTTTACAGCAAAACACGATAGTGTAGTTTGCGTGGCCGTTCTTTGCGAATCAATTCTCTGGGAACGTATACATAGTGCGACTTTTAGCACTATGCTTGTAAAAAAAAAATAAAAAAAATCTCCCACTCGTCGTAAAAAGTGTTGGCAAAACGTTGTAACAAAAGCACGCAGACATTTTTCCCCGATATGATGTATTTGCAAATAAAAGGTTATTAACGGGAATGATCGCAGCAGAATGAAGAAAGATACTTCGAGTATGGCGAAGCGAATGCAACGTGCGTACAATACAAAATAATACAAAGAAAAAAATGTGCCAAGGCTCGGCCGGAACTATCGGCGGCATCCGTGTGCGGTTTTCTATACAGCAAGCGCACGCGCATGTATGCCGCGTAGCGCCAGCTACTCGAAACGGCGCTCTTTCCTCCAGGCGCACCTGCGCACACACACTGCGAGAACAGCGCCACAGTTTGGAAGAAATGATAAAACAAAGTACAAGGTTCGCCGCCGCGGGCCATCGCGTTGGGTGGTCAGTCGTCAGGCGACCCCGTACCACCACCTGTGGACGGCCACCAAGGCTGCGGCGAGCGCAGGAGCGACCGCTACGGCGACCGCAGCGGGAGCCGAGTCGAGCGCTTCAGGAGGATGCCGTAAGACCGGTGGCGCGGACGTCGTGATCGGCGGCCTGTCCGCGCCCGGCTTGTCCCCCTGCAGCACGCAGAGCCCCGCGGACGAGTCGCACGCCGTGTCCTCCGGACAGAGCGAGCAGGGTGGGCCGGCCTGGTAGAGCGGCTCGCCGACCTCGCCACCCTGGGGTCCGTAGTTGCAGACGTAGAGGAACACCTTGCTCTCGGGCGCCAGAGCCGGGACCTCGTTGCGCGTGTAGCTGCACCCGATGGCGTAGGTGCGCGCCCAGGCTATCTGGGTGAAGGCATCGGTGCCTCGCGCCCAGTCGTGACTACCAACTTGGTTTACCGGGTAGTTGGTGTTCTGGTCGAACCAGTCCCGCACCACGTGTTCCCACGTAACGGCCGGTGTCGCCTGGTTACTGCGCTGGGTCAGCACGTTCTGGCCCACCAGGGGGAAGTCGGCCGTCCACCGCTGCTCGTAGTAGTCGGTGAACATCACCCCTGCGCTGCCGACGCAGCGGCGTCCACGCGCCTCGGCCACTTCGGCCAGGGTGTCGTCCCAGCGCAGCTGGAGCATGTTGGCGGCCGGCGGGAAGTTGGCCAGCTGTCCCAGCGCGATATGGCTGCGGTAGTGGTTGTGCACCCACAGGATGGTCACGTTCGAAAGCGCCGTCTCGCTGTAGTACGTGGTGCAGTTCTGGTACGGCTCCATGCACATGGTGTGCGTGGCGTTGTACGGAGGCGTGCAGTTCTTCGTACCCAGGACGACGGCGAGCAGCGAGAACCAGAGCCAGACAAGCGCCGGCGTAGCGCGTTCCATCTTCGTTCTCCTATAGCGCGTGCTGCTGGCTTGCGCTGGCACGAGAATGCGTGGCGCGAGCCCACTGATAAATGATGAGAATACCGACACCTAGGACACGCAAAAAAAAAAAGAAAAATAATTCTGGGGTCTTAGACGCCAATACCAACGTCTGATTATGAAGTGCACCGTAGTGGGGAGGGGTGGGGGCTCCGGATATATTTTGACCACTTGGGGTTCTTTAACGTGCGCCCCACGTTAATGCATGCATGTAACCCAAAACAACCGCACAGGCCAAGTGATGATTTCGCTGTGTGCTGGTGGAAGAAGACAACAAGGTGCAGGTCTATCGGAAAGGAGGAAACAGGTACCTTCACTCTTGTACATTTGCAACTGCTCCCTCACATGGACACTATTTACCTCAAGTTTTCTCCCTCGCCTCCCCCCCCCCCCCCCCTTTCTTAAGCTCCGGCTTCTTGGCCAATCGCCCGTAGAGGGCACGCGCCATATATATATGAAGAAAGCAGCTCATCAAGGTACCTTCGACCGTCCGTCTCACGTTTATTATTATTATGATTTATTTGTAAACGTATACACAGGAAAAAGAAAGCGAGGAGCAAGGCTGGCAACTGCCACCAGAAGGGGCATAACGCCTGCCAACTCTTCAGAAAGGAGGATACAAACATAGAAATGAAAGATAGGAAGGAGGGGAGGAAAGAGGAAAGAAAGAGCGAGATGACAAATCTCAAAGAAAAAAAGTACAACATGCAGTAGGGCCCGTCCCTGCAGGTCACGCTACTAAAGAATGTAAAATAAAACAAATAGTTGCAGGGTTATAAACGTGCCCCTAAGTTCGTTGCTTCTAGAAAAGTAAGAAGAGCGCGATGAGCTTGATCACGTCGAGACGCACCACCACTGGGGTATAAACATTCGTCTAGTGTCGTACGTCAAACGTAGTATTTGTGGCGCGCGGAAACGAGCTTAAAAGAATATTGTAAAATGTTTATTCAAGTGTTCTCGCAGCTTAACTTTTGTTTATTTTCTTTACGTGGCACCTACATTCACTTTTTTTTATGACATTACACTGGACGCTCAGCGGCATTCTTTGTTGCCATCGACGCACATCAAAGGACGCCAATCTCCGAGGCCGTGTAAATGAAGGTGTTGGTGGGTCGAATATGAATAACAGTGCACTAGATGCATCCTCATAAATTTAAATTAAATTAAGGGGTTTATACGTGCTAAAACAACGATCTGATTATGAGCCACACTGTTGTGGGCGACTCCGGAATAATTTAGAGCACCTGGAGCTCTTTAACGTGCGCCTAAATCCAAGTGCACGGTTGTTATCGCATTTCGCCCCCATCGAAACGCGGCCGTCTTGGCCGGGATTTGATACCGCGACCGCGTGCTCGACAGCCCAACACTATAGCCGCTAAGCGACCACGGCGAGTGAGATGCATCCTCGCAAGTGTTTTATTTTGGTTGTAATTCCGGGCAACCGCGGAGGCACTGTTAAATGACGTGATTGGGATGATCCAGAAAATGATATCGCATAGCGTTCGATTACGTGAGCCAAGGAGACGGAGAGATTTACTCCAACAAAATAATGACGTGTGGTTAACTTACCAGCCGAGGCAAGTATGCGAGAAATCGTGAGCTTCACTTTTCTTTTTTTAAACATTTTACTTGAATGGTTCAAGTGGCTACCAGAAACTTGGCTATAGACTAAGATCTCCAGGTGGGGGTGATGATGATGACGACGATGACGACGACGATGATGATGCAGTCACTGCCCTGCACTGTAAAAAAATGGTGCAGTAAATGACGGGAAAGATCTTCACACCTTTACTTCCAAGCATTAAACCATCAAAATGGCGGCAGGCCATCTTTTTGTTAAGCCTGTTTCACATGCAAGCGATTGAGCGAATGGAGCGAACAGCGGCGTGGCGTTGCGAAGCTTTTCGCGAGGTTTCGTTTCACATGCATTGCCGCCGCGCATTTTCCACCACTGCGAATATCGTGCTACGCGCAGGCTTTCCCGCACTAATCCTCCACGGGTCACGTGACGAGGTGGGCCGTCATTGGTTCGGAAGCGGTGCTGCCACGCTGCCGCCCCTGCCGCCGCGATGAAATTCTAACTTGCTTGAACTTCGCCGCTCCTGCCGCTAGTGCCGCCGCTCGAAACAGGTTTCTGCGCCGCGGCGGCAGAAATCGCGAGCGTTTTCGCTTGCATGTGAAACAGGCTCAAGGCGCACACCAGGACGCACTGCGCACGACAGCCGACTGAATCCCATTATCACGAGCAGTTTCACTTTCATTAAGCATGAAATGCTTTTAGCTCCCGTTGGTGGCGACCGTCAAGTGTTGACCCGATATCAATGACCTCAATATCATTGAAGCTGTAGCTTCTAGTACGCTGATGTTTCATTTGTCATTTCCCACAGCGACGTTCAAAAGGCTGATACAGGGCACCATACACTTCATTGTCATCTTTTGGCCCTGAGACAGGGTTGCCTGCGTTCTTTTCAACGCCAGCCGTCCGCGAGTTCCGCGGCGCGGGTTCTGCGCCTCCTCCTTCGAGAGATGGCACCACGCTGCATGTCCAGATCGGCATAAACCTTTAGGACGGCAGCGTCCGGCGCGCCGCGGATGGTTGTGTGGTGTGGTGAGTTACGGTGGGGTGTGACCTTGCGGACATGCAGTACACCCATTTTAAGATTGTGGCTATAGTATCATCTCCAAGCAATCTGCCTTGCCGGCAGCCATTTCATGCTTATTATTACTTTCAATTGCGGGAGAGTCAGCAGTTTTTTTTTTTCATGTGGTATGTTCGACTCTCTCCTTATCTCCTTGTTCAAAGTGTTATAAACGTATGGTCGGAATGACGCCGATGACTTGTCAAATACAATAAAATGACCCTTAACGTGACAGTTTTTTACGGTGTCTTCGTCCAAGCTTTCTACAGTTCCTCCAAGCTTTCTGTAAATGACGATTGGTACCACTCGGTACAGCGTTGGCGATAAAGGCTTTTGTGACGTTCCACAAAAATTCACCGATTTCACTGGCTCCGGATTATTTGGACCGCCCGGGGTTCTTTAACGTTCCTCTGAATCTAAGTACACCAACGTTTCTACATTTCGCACCCAACGAAATGCGGCGGTCACAGCCGGCTATCGTACCCGCGATATCATGCTGCCAAGGCCGATAAGGCACCGCGAAGGTTAACCTAAAGAACGCGTGCATTGTTAGCCTACCTGCAGAGCTTCTTTTCGAATGAAAGAAGCGAGAAGAGGAGAGGTAAACAGATACAGACACAAGCTTTCCTTGTTTGAAGATGATAGCCGAGTATCGATATACCTCTTAAGGGATACGACCGAAAACTTAGTATGTTTCAAAGTGAGAACAAGGCATTTACTATAAGTACGGCGCTCATGGTTTGCTTGATACTAGTATGAAGAATGGTCAATTTCATTCGTAGTCATTTTTTGTTAAACCCTATTGTATTCAATTTGCACACTGCATCGGCTGTTGTATTCAGTAAATCGCACTTCGTCGCGGTGGTTTCGTCAGTGACGTTACGATAGTGAAGGCGGTGATTGAACGCGAACGGTTCACACGTATCGGGGCGGGCGGGGCCATTGCGGCATCCAAATTGCTGCGCGAGACGGTGATTCTATAGGTCTTCTAATGTATAATTTATAATCGAATTATGCTTTCGCATTTATAAAGAATACCTCCCTCAGCAGTTGTAGTGGCGGTTTTCCACAGCTTCGCTGGTCCCTGGATACCCGCTTCACAGGGCTGGGATGGCGAGTAATTTTTTTTAATTTCATTCCGCCTCCTCCATCGCCTCTCCCTGCTCTCAACAGTTGACACCAAGAAGGGCGATCAAGATCACGGGCACAGAGAGCGATCACGAGCCGATCAAGGCATGCAACAATAATCAACTCAGTGCTTTGTTGCAGCGTAACAAAACAAATAAACTAAGCTATACAACATCCTTGATCTTATCTCTATAGCTCAGTTAACATTCCTTCCCATGTCATGGTCTTTATGCGGAAAACAACACCCGCCGTGGTTGCTCAGTGGCTATGGCGTTGGGCTGCTGAGCACGAGGTCGCGGGATCGAATCCCGGCCACGGCGGCCGCATTTCGATGGGGGCGAAATGCGAAAACACCCGTGTACTCAGATTTAAGTGCACGTTAAAGAACCCCAGGTGGACCAAATTTCCGGACTCCCCCACTACGGCGTGCCTCATAATCAGATCTTGGTTTTGGCACGTAAAACCCCACAATTTAATGCGGAAAACAACATCGCATAGGTTGAGTACGCCGACGAGACGAACTATTCGTGCACAAAATGAAAGCGGCTTCTCTGTACGCTCTCTGTACTGTATAAGACTACCATGTCGCGTGACCACACAGTGCCAAAATGTGAGATAAAAGACGAGCAGATAAGCTCGTGTAAGTAGAAAAACGAGAGAGAGAGAGAGTCGCTTTGCGCACTCTTGGTTCATTTTATTCAACGTAATCTATGTCATGCGTGGGTACATAGTGTGAATTGACATGGCGGCGTCATTGCGCAGAAATGCGATAAAAATGAATCCATCGCTGAGCGTCGTAATGAGTTTTATCTGCATGGCTGCACCGTGGCGAGCATGTATTAGTCCTGTATGACCCAGGGAAGGTATATAGTTGCGTTTTGACAAACCATACCCACAATCATCACTTTTACACGCACTCTTATACACTGAGCAGGAACACACGTAGACGTATGGCTACCAAGCCGTATTCTCGCAAATTAAAGCTGCAGGCGCGCATTTACGTCTTTGTATTCTTTGTGTTCCTGCGCCATTCCTTGTCTTTGCATTGCTTTGGAAGTTGTAACAATTGCTACAGTTGTTTAGCGTCTACCAAGAAGCGGCTAAGGTTTGCTTATGATGCACGCCTATGAAGTGCTTGAACACTATTCGACATGGCAGCATGCTTCTCATTCACAAACGCAATTCATATTGTCAGTCAGTCAACGCGTCATTTCCGGTATGCGCATATCCGTATAATGAAAGGAAATGAATAATTGCAAGCATGTAGTCTCCACAAACGAATATCAAAGAGTGCGTAACTTCAACGTGTGTATCTGAGAAATTTAGCTGATTCCAGAGAATTTTCACACCGATGCAAATCTTGAAGCAGCAGCACCGGTTCCAAAACCACTGACCGGACGGTATTTGACACTTGAGTAAGCACTTAAAGTGTTCTTAGCAGATATTGCAAAAAAAAACATATTTAAGGTGAAGATTCGAGCATTGGACTTTAAAACAGCGATGGGATAGGCTTGCCGTATTGCAGAATCACGGGGAATGAAGCAACGAGTTAGCAGGCTACTGCTTTCAGAATCGGTGTGCACAGTTCATTTGCTGTATAATATCGCGTAGCATAGTTCAAGCACACAGAAAATCAAGGAATTTGCAGCTTGTGGACAGTAAAGATACAATCGTACGGAAAAGAACTGCGGTACCAGTGCGGCCAGCCTGAAGCGTTCCTTACTCTCTTTCATTCGATTGACAATAAACATAAAAAAAGCGTACGTTATTACAAACAGAAAATACTTCAAGTTACTGAACTCATTGCGAAGGCGACGTATCTCGCACCAATGAATGAAGGCGTTCAATACGAATAGTGAATAAAACCGCGCACATAAACAGTCGATGTTATACAAGTCCCACAACGGAGTATCACAGGGTTGCCCTGTCAGCGTCAGTGGCGTTGCGGATAACGTAGATGGCTTGCGCTGTGGGTGGTTGGTCGCCTTGGAACATGAACAGGCCGATGGTGTTCATGGAGATGAAGACGACGACAACGGCGGCGCATTTGAGCAGAACGCCGTATGCCAGCTGCGGTTGAGAGCGTAAGCATTTTTAACAAATTGCGAATGAATTAATTGCTTGTTAATTTTGGTTATCTCTTGTTTAGCTGTCGAGTGAATAGTGATTCCTATTCGATGCAGCGAAAAAAAAGCTATCTTCCATGCAAGCACTTCCAATGCATTTTCGTTATCTTCGGATTACAATTCATGTAGGTTTTGCGGCGACCCAGTTTTCCTGTGAAATGCATCGACAGTTACATGACCGCAGGGTTTATGCATGGGCCAAAGTACGCTGTTCTCTCTACTCTTCAATACACTCGACCTTTTCTGCAGCACAGAAGCACGGTGCATTGCAATTGAACAAATGAAGAAAAGTAATCAAGAAGCAGATCGCTTTGCTTATGTCATGGTCTTTATGTAAAAATCAAAGTGGTTTTTACCTATGCAAGGAGAAAATACCGTTTGTGTAGTATAGAGTGCCGTACATGATACGCATGTCGGGCACTGGTGACACCGAAGTTATAGCATAGCGTCAAATAGGTACGTCAATGTCGGGGCGACGCCGTAAGTACGGGGAATAGCGCCTTATGTGGTCGCCGTCGCAAGAAGCGAGAAGGTAAAAGCATGTGCCCATCAGCGTCGAGCTCACCATCTGCGTGCACTTGGTTTGCAAGTATTCGCGCATGATCAGCACCGGGAGCGATACGGGCATCATGACGTTGATGGAAGCCAGCATGCTCACGGGTACCACGTAGAACGATACCGGGGTCTCCGTCACCACCGCCTGCGGCGTTGGGGCATATGCGGATGGTTTTCGTTATTGGCAGTTCGTACTCGTGGCCAATGATGTCGTAGAGATTTATTCCACCTATAAGTAGGCCTAAACAAAAAACCATGTTAGTTGAGAGCATTCACTGAAGGCCCGCGATGTCGTCCCTATGCCGTCTGTAGCTAACCCTACGAAGCCGTGGAGGCTTCGTAGGGTTAGGTCAAATCTGTGTAGGTTCACACGAAAACTGCTATAAACTTCATAAAGCGCCCAATGAACATATCAGTTATTTCCTGGTAATTGCCTGTTTCTCAGCTACGACATGAGAAATTTTCACAAGACAATCTTTGCGGCAAAACCACTGACCACATCAAGCAATATTGAATGTTTCAACACCCAAAAGGGAGTTTCTGTCTGATTTATTCTTGAATGCATTTCAGGACCAAAACCCTTTGCTTGTGCATGCACTTCCAATAAAGCGGCCACCTCCATTTTCCGTGAAAGTGTGTTTGCCGACGACTTCACCATCGGCGAAGACGGCAGTGTGAACTGATCATTGATCGGCAGAATGAGACATCGCTCGCTCATACTCACTAACACAACATTTCCGCAGTCTATGTACTCACCACACTCATGTGCACTTACACTCGTTGGCACTCAGTCACATTCGTATTAACGCCCGTTCATACTCACCGGCACTCACTCACACATACGTCCACTCCCGCTCGTGGACTGTCGCCAAGTTCATACATCACGTACTCACATTAACCGGCACTCACTCCTGTTCATGCTCAATTTCACGTAGCTAGAAAAGTCGGCACTGAATCCCATTGGTACTCGTACCACCTCGTCTCTGTAAAATCAGTGTGGAGTGATGACGAGTCAATGCAGTCGTGAGTATCTTAGCTGACTTATGGAACTTACGCAGTATAAATTCTCTTTGTAAGAGCTTGTCACACGATACGACTTTCATGCGGCTACATGTACAAGCAAAGTTGCCTTTTTATTTACTTATTTAGCTTTCTTTTAGACGCAGTGATGTCTTAAATACCAAGGCTAAAGACAGAGAGTAATCTGCCTGACATAGGTCCTGTCACCCGTACATTGTTCAACAGTGAAAATCATACATTCGTCATTTGCAGAAACTGCATGGGCTTTTCCAAGCAGCTTGCAGTTTCCATGCAGCTTGCAGTTTCTGCGGAAAGCTCAAGCGTCAGCCTAGTTTAGCTTGCAGACATTGAAACACAACACTACGCTGATCGCGTAGACTAGTGCATATAACAGATATGTGATCGAATTCACAATGATTTTTATTCGTAAGTGTTCTTTGTCATTGCCTAATATGTCAAGCATCACGGTTGGCTTGCCTTTCTTCTTACAAACTATTGAAACGTAAGAGCTTTTTGTGAATACAGGCATCGAATTCGAGACTGTGTTGAGGCTCGGGAAATATTCCTCTGCTTAGAACCAACATAACGTGAACTTTATACCATGTATGGGCTTTGGACAGTCTTATTGTCCGTTAAATGGGGCAGAACCGCGAAATGAAGAACGCGGCTTGCTCGCACGTGACAGCATAACGCCGTGATTACGGCTTTTAATCGCTACTACACAAGCACATTCTCTTTGTAAGAGAATTATCCCTCTTAGGCATCGCGATCAGCGACAGAAGAACACATAATCTTTGGTCATCTGTCAGAGCTTCCTTACTTTTAATGCGTAAGCATTCTTTGGCGGGCTCCCCAGCCCTGTCACGCGAAATGTGCAATGCCTTGTATCTCCACTAAAGTGCGTAATTTGCAAAGTCAAGACATTGAATCGTTATGATAGTGAAAATGTAGATGATTCAAGCTTTTAAGCGATTAAGAACAATTTAAAGCAAAAAAATAATAAAAAGCGAAAATCTATACAAATACATAGGGCTCCTTAGAAAATGCATGGGGAAGCTTATAGTAGAGGTTGGGTTAAGTTGAAATGTGAAGGTGGGCCAAATGAAATGTGGGTGTGGACCAACTTAAAATTTGGGAGTGGGCCAACTTGAATTTTGAGAGTAGCCTAACTTAAATTTAGGAGAGGGCCAGCCTGAGATTTTGGGGTGGGCCAACATAAATTTGTTGAAATTTGGGGTGGGCCAACTTGAAATGTGGGGGTTGGCCAAGTTAAATTTGGGGATGGGCCAACTTGAAATTTGGGGGTGGGCAACTTAAACTTGGGGATGGGCAAAGTGGAAATCTGGGGTGGGCCAACTTCAGATATTGGGGTGGCCCAATGTCAAATTCAACGCTGCTGAGCGTCCTTCCGAGTTCCGAATACCTCGCGGGCAAGCGAGCGCGTTGAGACGTTTGACGCGTGTTCATTAGCCTTTACCGAGGCGCAGTCAGAACGCAGGCGAGAGCTTGCATGGACAAGGAACGAGCGCATAACACAGCCTTGCGAAAGTGACAGCGAGGGTGGCATGGCTTCGATGCAATGCACTCTCTCCTCACGCAGCGCCTCATGCGCTACTGTGGCAGCTGGGCCCTTTCGACCGCTCTACTCCGCCCAGGGTTCCGGTCGAATCGGTATGATTACATTGAAGGGCCAGAGGCGGCGAGAAAATCTGACACTTGTCTACTAAAGCCTAAGCATTCATTGCCACCGGAAAGGTCATGGGTAGACGCGCATAAGCTAGGAAAAGCAAGTAAGGAAAACGAGAAAAACTAAGCAAGAACGAAGTTACAACCGAGCCAATCAATGCTTACGCATTAGTAGACCCTTCTCAGAATTTCTGAAGGTCTTGCTTCCAAGATATCTACAAGATGTTTAGAGTTACTTTTGCTTCCAACATGCAATTCTTGACAGATATGTTGTTGAAATCAGAGCTGATTGGTTGCTGGCCCTAAGAAAGATGGTTACAGTGCTAACGAAAACGAAGGCATGAGCAAAAAATACACCCGTGATGCGCGTGCTCCCATGTCCAGAGTCCTTCATGTGCACAAAGTACACAGGATGGCAACTGAGCATTGGCTGGCACTGGACTGGAAAAATACGCACGGGCGCATTTTGTATTCATGTCTTCGTCTTTATAACTCCTCGCCACGTTTGCCAGACAATGACATGCGATATGAATACCCATAAACTTAGTTTCAGCGGCTTAACTCTCTGCTGCCAGTCGGGCTTAACGTGGGCCTGCACTTAATATATACCTAGTTTCTCACCGAACATTTACTTTGTAGTGAGCACGCATATCCTGCTCTGCTCTTGCTCCGCACGTTTTTTTGTCGCTCTTTCATCATACGTCTCCACCAACTCACACAATTGGCCACTTTGTATTTGATCAGGTTAAGGGTCAATTATGAAGTCGACCATATAAGGTGCAAAAACGTATAGCTCACCACCCGAACCACCGTAGTCGCCATAGATCTGGCTAAAGAGTCACCGACCACGACTTCCGAGAGCACAGCTGCCACGCTGACCAGGATGAACTGGCTGGACTTAGCAGACCGCTGTGCCCAGAAGTGGTCGTCCAGCTTCGCCAGACCAACCTCCACCAGTCGGTACTTCTGCCGGACAAATATCGCACGAGTGCAAGAAACAAGTTTATAAGAAACTCTGAAAAATCGATACCTTGAGAAGTGTAGAAGTACAGGTCAGGTGGCGTAGCAGTTGCATATAATAAAACACCGATACACAGAACAGAGAACGAAACAGTGTTTTGCCATGATTTGCAGGACAGGGACTGGGTTTCCCAGTATATGCCGCTTGTTGCAGCTAACGTACGCCACTCCTTGAATCCACTTGTGCGTTACAAGAATGCAACCAACTTAGCAAAGTATTGCATTATTCGCAAAATCTTCAATGTAGAAGTTGTTGAGCTTACCGAGAAATACCCAGATAACTTATTTCTGGGTTGATAGCTGTTGTGGTTTTAATTGCTGCGGGTTTGAAAGAAAGCGCGTGACATTTCGAAACTACGACGTGGCTAGACGCTAGCACGAAGCGACATTAGCGCTCTCAAGCAATAAAGGTACGAATGAATGATCGATGCTGTACTAATACGGAAGGCGTGGACAAGCCTTGAGCAATGGAGCGGGATCCAGTACAATGCTCCTGACTTACACTTTTGCACTCTTGTTTTCTGATGCAATTAAGGAAATGGAGTCATTTGATATGGGATAAATAAGTCATGGCAATTCTTGAAGCTCTGTCAGCGTTATTTTGTGGACCGACAGCGTAAAGCGTGAGGGGGTTTTCCGGCGGATGGCGATATATCGGAGAGGACGGGTGTGACCATCCCATAAGATTTGTGCTTGCGGCCTATTCAGCCTGTTAATGTATTCGGTCGGCGAGCAGCTTCGATATTTTGTTGGTAGCATGCTTAAGGGCATTAGCGTCGCTGCGTGCCAAGTCGCATGATATTTTGTAAATCTCGCTCACTTTCTTTATGGCCTGAAAAAAATTAAAGCCACAGCAGCTATCATTATGGAAAGAAATTTAGATATTTCTGAATAGGCTCTGCAACTTCACCATTATAATTTTGCGTTTAAAGCAATAATTTAAAATGCTTAATTATTCATCGTAAGAAATTTACCTAAACTCATACTAAAAATACTTTGTGTTGGTCAAGTGCACAAATAACAATACTAACTTGGTTTCATTCTCGCAAAGCAGACGTAGATTTTCAAGGCTTCACATGCTATCTGCAGCGCCCCATATTTATTTGCAAGTTTTCGCTCATGTTGTTTGATGTAACTCTGTCCTGTGGGTTGAGCTGTTTGTTATCTTGACAACGTCATTTTGTTCATGCAACGAAAGCAATGCGATGATGTTTGATTACTATTCCCCGTAGCAAAAACAATGCAATGCGTTGGCTATTGCGTTATGATCTGCATTTTGATTAGGCTATGTTGAACGCATTCATAATACCCCGAGACCACAATAGTTAAGTTTTAGATAAGAAAAGACACCTGTGCAGATGCGTTCAAAGGATTTTTGTTTTTGTGAGACGTGCTTATTATATGCTGTTGTAGACTGGCCCGAGTTGATATAGACCGTGCCTACTGTACGGATCCCATCGCGTAGAGTATTAGCGCTTTTTTTGTTTTTTGCAATGAACATTCAAACAGAAATATTATTTGAAATACTGTCTAATAAAACAACCCGTTAATGGTTAACTATTCGTTTGTGCCATCCAAGAAGGTTTAAAAAACCTCCTTGATGCCATCTAACGCCCATTCAAAAGGCGTCGGTGTTCTAGCACGTGTCTAGCTGATATCTATGTATAACGCTACGCCTGTTGCAGCATTTGTGTTACACCCCTGCCGTGCACGTTTTGTGTTTGTATTACATAGTCGGGTTGCGTACCTAATGCCTATAACAGGTTCAATACGTACAACTTTCTCCGTTCAATTTCGATCCTATTGAGGTTGCTCTTACGCCTAAGAAATATAACGAAACGATAAAAACTAAACGGTTGCTGCATTAGAACGTGACGTGAAAGCACGTACTTTTCAAGAATGTCAACGAAAAATAAAGTCGAACCGAAGGGTGAAGTGTAAAAGCAACAGCGCGGTACGTATTGGAACATTACATGAAGTCAGCTTCAGAGTTTGATGGGCTGAAAACACTGGGCTGTAGTGCAGTAAGCAGTCGCATACTAAATAAAATGCCTGGTATCACGCACCCAAAGACACACATGACGAGAGTTCACTCGGTAACCAGGACCATTTTCGGTCACAGAGCCGGCAGCGGAGCGTGCGCGCGCTTGTCCCATAGTGAACGTTCCGTGGCCCCACTCTATTTTCCATTTGTCTGTGTCGCGCCTCTTAAATTCGACACATGACGTGACCTCCAACACTGAGTGCGCGGGTTCTGAAGCGCACACCAAGACACCAGTCTTCTTGGCTCAATTGCTTTTCCCTCGCACCTGCAGCGGATCAGGTGGCCTCCAACACTCGGCCGACGGGCCAGGCATACGCCGTCGCACTCCAATACGCGATGGCGTGAGCGCACCTGGAGTGTCTGGATAATTATTGCAGTTGCAATAAAAACCCGCATTTAATTCACAAGCTTCGACCAATGTAGACATGGGAAGCTGCAGCAATCGTTTACCTCGACCGTCCTGCTGAGCGCCATGACGGATCCGAGCATCAGGATGATATCCCACGGCATGCGAGAGCAGAGGTTCCGCCAGCACAGCAAGCGAAGGGACCAGCAGCGGCGCCACGCCGGTCCCGGCGCAGTGCTCAGCACCAGCAGCGTAAGACCCAAGAAAGGGCCTTCAAGGTACCTGCGCCGGCGAGTAGTTGCCAATCTTTCGGGAACCTCCCGACACTTCTACTGCAGAACGCCGACTATACCAATTTTGAGCAGTGTAGAAAGGACTGGCAGTTGGTTAATGATAGTCTTAAGCAACGTACGCCAGCACTTTGAGAGATGCCACCTATGGGAAGGCTCCAGATCCGTTTTTACCACCTCGGACACTTTTCACGTGAATCTATATATAAATAAACAAAAGCTTCGACACTTCAGCAACATGCGTGTGAGTTCGCCAACGCCGGGAATAAAACCGTGGCACCGTGCTCGAATGACCGCCGTGGCGGGGAAAGAGCGGAAGATAGGTGCGTTTGTAGAAACCATTTATCTCGACATGGGACATATCTGATAATCTTTATTGCGCGAATCACTTATGTCCTTATTGAAAATGTATTGGTGCTAGTATACGACTTATGGCGCTATCAAATTGCTGATACTAACCTTCCGGGGTGCTGGGCGGCATAAGCGCTGGAGGCGACAGGTATTCCGACCAGCCAGTAGAAGAGCAACGCCTCCCGAATGCTGTAAGAGCCAATTCGATGACAAGATGTTTATATGGTTCACGCGTGAAAAATAAGCTACGTGGCTCGACTCACGTGTGCTTCTTCATGTTCTGATGACGGACCTTGGCGCACTTGGACATGTCTCTGTGCGCTTGCTCGTCGATGCTGTTATCGCTAGTGTGGAAAGAGTACCAAAAGTTGCCTAGGTAAAACGGAAGGTACCACGGCTTCGGGACATTATCTGCATCTGCCAGCTCTACTTTTCGCCAGCCGCTTTATTTAGAAAAACCGAACTAATTACAAAAAATGGTGGTTGTAGTTACTTCTTAGTGGTCACCTAGATTTACTATCTTGTAGCATTGCACATGGTAACGGTATAGAGTTTGTACTATCCCAGACTCAATAAGGTAGTGACTGTTACTAATCGGTCTAAGCTAGCAATTCCAGACGCAATACCACCGGACACAATATTTCTAGCCTATAACATATATATAGTGTGGTCGGATATATGCATTGTACGGTATAAACTTTGTATCCCGTGGTGCTAACTGCATTTCTGATTGGTAGCTGAGGCCCGTTAGTAACAGTGACAACCTTTCTTAGTCACTAATGTTAGCTAACTTTACCGTTACCAATGAAAGTCTTACCGAGGTAGTAAAAGCGTGGCAACGAAGTACTAAATACAACGATCTTTTTTTAAGAGCGTACGAGTAACAAGCCTGCAAAAGTATTTCTCTAAGGGCACTCTGGTGACCGTGAAACGCTGCTGTTTTTCAAAAACTGTTTTTATGGTAGACTATTGGGCTCAGAACAAGCTACGCCTCCGTAGATACCGTCAACTACGAAATACGTGGCCGCTCTTTTTCGTGACCTAAAGAGATTACCGCTGTACAGCATAAAAAACTACGAAGGAACCAAGCGCTACTAGAGCGGATGTCTTGCCTAGCGTCACATGCGAACGTTTAAATTCAAGTTTTAGCGTCTTAGTTGAAAAACTGAAACGCCGTCTGCAGCATCAATTACATGCATTCGATGCGAAAAGGTGGCAGGTGTGCGCATGGCAACGTGTGAAATCGCACTGCAAATCATTGTCAGAATTATTTATCTAGCGTTAGGACACGTAGTTCCAGCGCACAATTGAACACGGACGAGAAGGACAACACGAACGCCGGACTTCAACTGAATTTTTTTTCTTCTTAGTTTCGTTCACTAGACGACACATTCGTCCCAGCTTTTCCGAGGCTGAAAGCACAACACGCACCCCGCACCTGTAGCCAACCTTCTTCAGGCGGCGATAAACCTGATGCCAGTAGGGCACTATACGACAGGGCGCTGTGGCGGGCGTGCGTATTTTTCCAGCCTGCGCCTCCCACCAAATTTTACCTCGCGAATCTGGCTCTCTGTCACCGAGGCCGCGATTTCTCCGTGGAAAATTTGGTGGGAGGCGCAGGCTGGAAAAAGACGCGCGCCCGTCACATCGCCCTGTCGTATAGTGCCCTACTGGCACCAGGTTTCTCGCCGCCTCAAGAAGGTTGGCTACAGGTTCGGGGTGCGTGTTGTGCTTTCAGCCTCGGAAAAGCTGGGACGAATGTGTCGCCTAGTGAACGAAACTAAGAAGAAAAAAAATTCAGTTGAAGTCCGGCGTTCGTGTTGTCCTTCTCTTCTCGTCCGTGTTCAATTGTGCGCTGGAACGACGTGTCATATTGCGAACCACAACCAACTTGCCCAGTTGTCCACACTTAGTAACTTATTTAGAATTCCTGCGCATCTCATCAAAAATTGCAATAGAAAGGTATATATAATTTGTCGTGGGAGCTGGTTGTGGTATTATTTCAACAGAAAAAAACCAATACCCATTCGGAAACGAACAATACCAGCGTACAAAGTAATAATAAAACGAACGGCTCGCAGAAGACGAACGAGGGAAAGCTCAGCTGGGACACAACGTTTCGACAATGGCACTTGTTTTCAGCAGGGCTCTGAAGACAAGACAGAACGCTTCTCCATGATGAATGTCCCTGATTAGAATTCCTGACAAAGGCACCGAGGATACCGAGGCGTTGTCCTCGGTGACACCGCGTATGCAAAAATTTTGTGGTATCAAACTTTAACTGTAAAAATAATACGTATGGCAGCAATATACCTTAACATTTACGACGTCAGCAACGAAACCTAACAAACATTATGTAATCGTGTGGTTACGAAGGTACACGAAAGTAAGAAGGATATCTAGCGAAATATTTGTCAATGTATATTAAAAAGTAAATGAAAGATAAGTTCTTTGGCTTAGTAATCACAACGTTTGTGACGCAAGTAAGTCATATTCAACTGGTCCCTTGCTTTGTCATGATTCCTTAGGAGCGTCGTGATTCAGGCAATTGTACTCTAATCAACTATAGTTCGTTTGCCTTCTTTAATCATGATTACTCATCAATGATTATGTGCAGTCAATCGCACAAAAAAGACCAACAATTAAGTAATCTGCTAAAAAAAAAAATCGGCGCTCACCAGCTGACGAGGCTGGTGTAGTAGATGGACGTCCATGAAATGGCGCAGCAGGTGACCACCACTGGTAGAGACACGGCCAGCCACCTGAACCAGCTCACCGGGCATTGATCATCACGGCTGCGAACACGTGGCGAAACACCAAGATCCGCGTTCGCTAAAGCAAGAGCGCAAAATTTATCCTACCCATCGTCATATCAAGCCTTCATAAAAGCGATCCGACTCGGCAAATTTCTCACGAGTTCTTATTATAGGCTTCCAATATTTCCACCAGCCCCCCTCAAAAGTTGGAGCAGCCACCTTTTTGATCTATCGGATAACGTATCGGACGCCTTCGACACAGCTGTCTTACCACCTGAAGCCTAAAACGATACCCCCTCCCCCTCACCTGGTAGTCCCAGGGGGGAGGGGGGGGGGCATGCGTACACAGACGTACGTATCAACCCACATTTTTGGCTGCAGTATCCCCGCGATCGGCCCGCGAAGGAGGCTAGAAACAAACCCGATACGGAAAAGTGGTGGTTACTCGCTAAGAAAGACTACTTCTTTAAAGATAACACAGTGACAAGTGCAGCACGCTACAAAGCGGCATAGGATTTGCTTGCTCTAGCAGTCATCTTGTATAGTTCATGCAGATTTTTTTTCTCAGAAGCAGGCGGTCATATTGCTATTCTTTGAGATATGATACAAGCCTTGATCGTCTTTTAGCGGGGGAGGGGGGAAAGTGCGGGTGATGACAACGAACGCATTTCCGAAGCATTTCGGAGGTAACGGTCATCCAACGTTGGGAGCCAATTTGACGCAGCGCAATCATTCATTCTAGAGCAAGAAGTGTGCTACGCAGCACCATCGGGCGACACCATTTAAGCGCATGAAGCGAACGTCCTCAAAAGGCCCCTTCACCAGGTCTGGCCATTTTGAGCTGACGAGCGCAGTGCATACAATGCGCGATAACGGCCCTGTCTGCTTAATATTACATCCCAACGCGCCGCGGAAAGAACTGCGATTTTAAACCAAACGCCGTCGAGGGCGCGCAGAGCTCCCAGATGAAGTTGACGTATGTTGACGTATATGGGGGGGGGGGGGGGGGGGGGGCAAAAGTGCGCTTACGTACATGTATGGGCTGTGATGTCACTCTCAGTGACGCGTGACTTGGAGAGTTATTGCAGGTGACAGCAGTTATTTGTGTGATCTGTTGCTTCCATAGACGAATAAAAGTTTAGTGACATAACAAAGCCTTCAAACTGAATATCTGCGGGTCTTTGTTTTACTTCGTACCGTAGCAAGAGAGATGTACAGCCTCCCGCATTTGTAGCTGTATCACGCGGCCACACTATAATATGGTCGTATGTTGTCTTGAAGGGAACATCGCAATAGACTACCCTTGCCCAGGAGAGTGCTTAGTGCACTTGAGAGTACTTCTGCCGGTCTGGCTGATTATCACCGCTTAAAGGCGCTAAAATGACGCGTGATGGACGCTCGCGCGATATAGCCAAAAATTCAGGAGGCTGTACTTCCGTTTCGCCTACCTGTTCCTACGTCATGCAGTGGCGCGCGCTGAGAGTGAAACTATGCCATTTTCTACCGTGTTCCAGCGCGCGACCATGCTGTGGGATCCGCTTGTGTCTGCCTCAGTGTTCGTGTAGCACTGACTTATTCTGCTAGGCTGGTATTCTTGTGCACAGTGCGCAAAATCATGCGCTGCGCGAAACGAGAGAAACGCAACAGTTCACCCACACGGCCGTCAGTGAAGGTGCGCCGCGCAGCAAGAAAAGCCAGACAGAAAAAAAGAAAAAAAAATGCGGGACCCATGACGTATGCGTCACGCGATCGTGCAGCTCCGATAGGGGAGAACACTGGGAAGGAATTTCGCCTGCAGAGGCTATGTGGGGCAAGTGGAGAGAGTGTCCGCGTTGGCGGTGACGCTCACCTCCCGGAATCATGGGTTTGCGGGAGTGCAATATTTCTACCTCGGCTATTAATGAACCAATTTAAAGGGGCACTGAACCACCCCTCGGGCTTTGTTAAATAACCTATAGTCCGCGGGTAGCGTATGCTGCTGTGAACATCTCGGCCAAGTTTTGCTGTCGCACGCGGTGCGTGGAGCTCGCAAGCGGAGCGCGAAGGCACTTTTCTCTCAAACGCTCTCGTTTCAACAGAGGCCATGATCCTCACTCTCTTCTGTGTGCTTTATTACGTTATAAAACAGATTCCAATACGCGTCTGCTATTGGTCGCTGCGGTCGGTTACACCGCGGCCACCGCTGGTTGCCGTCACGAGTCCACTGGCTAAGCGCACTACGGCTCGCTGAGGACAACCGCGTTTGGCTTATATGTTTAGCGCGTCGTAGGCAGCAAGGGCCAGATTCACAAAGCTTTTCTTTCGTAAGTTCGCTTTGCCATTGGCTGGCAGCCTTCGCTAATGATATGTCTGGCATCCGGATTCACTAAAATTCTTTCTTCCGAAACTTTCTAGCGTAAGAAGTTTTTGTGAATTCGGGCCCAATATCGGAAGTCGTGGCGCCTACGTTTACATCCAAAATAAAATTTGAACTACGCGCCACGGTGACGTTTCGAAGGTGGAGCGTTGTGGCCCCGCCTCATTCCGCCTTAGCCTTCGCAGTTCAAGGCGTTGAAGGAGGAAGGGGAACAGAGCGGAAGCCGTGTTTGATTGCAAATAACTCCGATTCTGCTAAAAAACATTGAAGTACTTTTTGCGGCAAAGTATTTATGAAATAGCGTATTTTCACCTCACATGTATTTCACCACTTCGATAAAAAGTGGTTCAGGGCCCATTGAAAATATTCTTGCTGTAGAACGCTCCCAAGAGGGCTCGTAACAACTTCCAGCGTATAACCAAAATTTACTACGTGGCCTAGTGAGGGGCCCTTTAACAAAACCGCCACCTCGCTCGCTACATGTTCACCTCACTGCGGGGCATAAGAATCTCCGTCACTAATTGGCGTTTCGGTTGCCTGAGGGAAACTGACCGCACTTTATAACGTACGCACGAGAAATTAGCTGTGTTGGTTTTGTGACACGTGTCAGAACAATGTAGCGCTCCTCGGATGAGTAGTTTCAAATATTACATTAAATTAGTTGTCTCACTCTGAGTTAAAACATATAATGAGTCTAATTTTCAGAATTGTTTATTCACTACCTCGACTCATTCTAAATACTGCGGTGGAAGTAATCACAAGGAGATTGCCAAATAATCAATCTTCACTACTGTCAAAGGACTTGGAAAACATCTGAAACACCCTGCATACGAGGTGCTTCAGCGAATACATTGAAAAATTTTAAATGTTGCCTGTGGCAGATAGCATAATTCTAGTTCATGAGCTGGTCTACTCGAAGAAGGGGTCATTAATTGCACTGAACAATGAAATGCATAATCGACTAATTAACAAACATTCACTAATTATGTTTTTATGTAACGGCCTTGCGATCCAGATTGTCATTTACAAATTCTAGCCGTGGCGTTCGCAAGGCGGATCAACTTGGAACGAATTCTCAGGATGACGCCTGTTTCGAGATATTAATTCCCGAACTTTGCGGAGAAATGCGTTGGCGATCCAGTTACTTTTGTGCTTCAAAGGATGAAACTACGTTTTGTTAAGAAATGCACTAATTAGGCAGGAATTCAATTAGTAATTTTATCAATTAGTCGATTATGCTTTTCAATTACTTTGTGTGCAAGTAATGTCCGCCTGTTGGAGTAGACCAGCTCACGAACTAGAATTGTGCTATCTGCCACAGGGAACCTTTATCATTTTTCGAAAGCGTTTCCTGGAACACCCCGTATATATATTTCAAAGTTTGTTGAGGCACTCGCCAGCCAAGAGTGACGAGGACGGTCTTCCGAGCGGGAAATGTGCTGAAACTCGCGATGTTCCCAAAGATGGCGCTGTAGGCGGCACTGGCGATGAACGCAGGGCGCACAGCGGTGGTGAGGCTACACGAACGAGCAGGAAAAAAAAAAAACAAGAAAATTAGTGAGTGCAATCGTAGATCACGAAAGCAAGCGGCAACTTACGATCGCACGCGCAGAGACAACGTCGGCTGCTCTGCTCCCGTGACTGAAATGGAAAGGAAATCAACGCATAAATGTCTTTATGTAAAAAACTCGTGTAATCAGAGGCCTTTGCCCTAATGTATAGGTTTCTCGTACAAATTAGGGCCGTCGACAGAAGTGACGTAAGTACAGCAGATGAGACTTGCTCGATATGAGACTTGCTCGAAATTGCGCCAGACCAGTTCCTATTTTACGATCTCTGAACAGTCGGGAAAGTGAACTGAGTGGTTCACGTCGCGTTGCAAAAACCTGTGGCCGCCTCACGTTAAGCAACTGCTCACGCGCTTTTGTATACGCAGAGTAACATAGTGTGACACGTATTCTGCCGCTCAACGCTCGTTTTAGCGACTGAATTCCAGTCGGGTTGTCTTTGCAAAGACGCTGTCTTGGAATTTTTGAAACTACAAAGATGTAGATGTCACCACCTTGTACACAGTCTCAAAATGACCAAGAAACCAAGGTACCGTTTTGAAAGATGCTGCTCTGGTGAATAATGAGATAATGTGGTAATGTTTCAGGAAATCTCTTCGTCCCACGTAAAAAGCTGCGAGTCCCTTTATATTTATGGCAGTGTTGCCTTCAGTTTATCTTTCTATAAACAAGTAACACAAAGGCAGGCGAAATTATCTTGCAATTGAAAGTTTCTTTTGTTGGAAATTGCCAAGGGTGTCTCAATGCATAGCTGTAGAAGGTCAGCTGAAGATGGTGTGAAAGGTTAAAAATGTCCGCGCAGAGTTGATACGATGTTGTCCTTGAATTCTGACAAGCAATAGGCTGAAGCGTAATTGTGACGGTAGTATTTTGTGCTATTAAACAAGCGGAGGACTTTCGTGCAGCCTATTGTTAAGGGCAGGTAACTTGTAAGACAATGCACCAAACAATGACGAGGGGAGCTTGAGAAACCTGAGCGCTATCCTACTCCGGCTCATAAAACAAAATTCATAGAAGATTACGATACTCCCTAATGCGAAATTTGAGCGCAGCTTCATGTACGTTTTCATTTCGCGCTATATTGGCTGGCATTGACAATCTGTCACGTGCGGCACGGTGCAATCGAAGGGAAGTGTGGGGCGACTGCCTCGCTATTCAGGAGATCGCGAGAGGCAGCGCGTGGGCGACGCGTTGCGTCTTGCGTTCTCGCAAAAACGCGAAAGGCGTTTATCTGCGTTTTATTTGTGCCATAAACAGCGGTAACTAAACTATAGCAGATGAGAAACACGACAAATGGATGTATTGTCTCTTCCGTGTTGGCTGTGATTCTTTTTGGGCGAGAAAAATGAACGTTGCTGTAACACACCAACTAGCCCAGCAAGTAGTTCTTCTTGCCCACGCATTGCTTCGACACGTTAAACACCTTTAATTGCTATTGTTTGATATCGCATTGAAACATCGTCCCAAAGGAACGCACAGGCTAGGAGAAACGCCATAGTGATGTACTCCGGAATACTTTTAGGGGCGAAGCTCCTTAAGGCGGCACCCGTTCGTCCCTCGTCGTAGTAGTAGTGTGTAACCAGTCTGAGAAAAATGAGAAAAAAAATTCCGAAGTTGTGTCCGTAGCGCGGAATCGAACCAGGGACCCCTCGCTTCCGAGCGCGCGGCGTTAGCCCACTACGCCACGAAGCACACATAGATACAAGCACCACGATGGCAATAAATACCCAACATTAACGAAAGGCCGCGTTTCTAGCGCGTTTCTAACGCGTTTGTGCTAGCGCGTTACGGCCCGTGTAAGAAGCTGGTGTAAGACGCTGTGGCCTCTCCGCCTTACCTTCAACGCGTTTCGAACGCGCTGCCCAAGGCGGTGGCAAGTCAAGTTCAAGTCGAGGAGCGTTTATGAATACGGGGGGTATACTCTCTCAGCAGTCATGTGATGGCGTCGGCAAACGCGGTGCACGTTCCGGCATGTGAAAATGGCTGCGTAAGACGCTGTGGCCGCTCCCCCTTACTAGAGAGTACTGCGCGTCTCTAACGCGTTTGTGCTAGCGTCCCCTTAAGCGGGAGATCCGATGATTCCCTCCGGAGCTTCGCCCACTCATCATCATTCACCCCGTGGATATGCGGTGATTTTTTTTGCACATATGGTTCTTTAATGTACACCGAAAGCACGGTATACACGACCACTATTCCATTTCGCTCTGATTGGACAGTGGCCGCAACGGTGGTGGATCCAACACGCGACCACGTGCTCCGGATACTATTATTAAAATATAGCGTCAAAAAAAAAAAAAAAAAGGAGCGCTCACCGGAACTCGAGGCCTTTTCTGTCGGCGACTTAATCTCGCTCAAGGAAGTGCCCTGTGCGTTAAGGTCGCTCCGCCCCGTGGCTGGTTGCTCAGATCCTGCCTCTGGGATCGGACATGGTGGCCTGAGGCCAAAGTCTTTGTTCTCGGACAACCTGATCGGTTCCGGGGACCTGCTGGGCAAGCTGTCGTTGCGCTGAGGTAGTGGGCTTCGTTTCTTCAGAACACCGCGTACTTCCAGCTTTGCTTCCGGTCGAGGCTGGTTTGCTCTGGTCACCTGCGGCACAGGCTCGGGCATCGGGTCGTGTTTTGGCGCCGCAGTCATGGGCGGCGGTGGGACCGTGTCGCTCTTCGGTTGAGACGTCCGCCGTGACTCGTGCCGTGTCTCGGTCTTTGTGCCGAGTGGCGGGCGTGCCGCTTTCTCTGCCTGCCGCTTATCTTTGCCCGATAACGCATGGTGCCGGTGTCGAGCCTGAAAGTGAGCAAGGGAGTTGGATACATGCAAAGTTAGAGATGCTGCAGTGCCTGCCAGTGCCTCCTGCAGACAAGACGTCTTCGTATGTACCACGCCATATTTTACATTACGAAGACCTAACTGCCTCAGTATAAGATGCTATTCGGAATTTTGAGTGTTCCCCTGTTTTTTTTTTCTTTGTTTACATTGGTTATGATAAAAACAATGTCATGTGCAAAATGCGAATAACGATTCTTGCTTTTTATGTTGTTGCCCCGTACATCAAAGATTCTCCATCAAAAGTCGCCGTAGTCGACAGAGGAACTTTCTAGGTTGAGCGTGATAGCAGGAATTTGGCATTCGGTGGCTCCACGAGCGTTCGTTGTTTTATGAGTGCCCCGCGTGCAAAAAGGATAGCAGACTTGCGTGACCTTCCAGAATCGCAACCCAAATTCCAGATAAGCTGTTTCTTTGAGGAGTTGCGTTAAGAATTTATGTTACCTTTAATTAAACTACCGGCGAAGCATCGATTGCGATAGAAAATTAGTAGACCGCTTTACGAAGTAAGGATATATGAGTGTTATCGGCCGTACAAACTTGCAAACATTCGCTTACTAACTAAATTAACGAGCACGGTGTCACTCGCGCACAGGTAAACACATCTAGCTTGCTTGTCGACCGCACATACTCGCTGTCAAAACGCTGGAATCAGGCAGTGCGGCATCAGCAGCGAGCGAATTTACCTTCGTGCTGTCTCTCGCTTCAACGCTAACTAAACGTAGAAAGCACAGCACATACGAAGCTACCGGCATTCGGCGCGGCGTACTTTGTCAACATCGCAGATCACTTTGAAGATGAGGCCCGCGTGGGCGCGCGCATTGTCTACATCGCAGATCGCTTTCAATATGCGGCGGCCGTAAGCCGAAAGCCGCCGGAGTAGGACACCTTCTTCGGCCCGTATCGAAGAGGTCCAAGCGTGCTAGTTTCAGCGGAACAAATTTTGTTGACGTATCTGTGCCAGGTCAGAAGACTTGTAATAGTTTTTACACCTAAGTATTCGCACCGTTGGACTTTTGTCAGTCTAATGATAGAGGCTGGAAGGGTATAACTATCAAAGGGTATAACATTTATTAGTGGCAAGGACGGGGTTAATCTAAAAGTCTATTCAATACAACTGTAATAATATAATTTTATGTTACTTTTTATATACTGGAGCCGCCTTACCCTTGTAGTGAAGCTAATTCACCTTTACACCACATTGGTGGCGTTACTGGTGCTCTCTGAAGCGACCAATGATAAATGCCGTGAATTAAGATGTGTCAATTTATACGGCTACAGAGCGAGCCACGTGTAATAAAGAAAGAATATTATTGTATTGTACGGACCAAAATCACGATCTGATTATGAGGCACGCCGTCCTGGGGGACTGCGGATTACTTTGACCATTTGGTGTTTTTAACGTGAGCCTAAATCTGTGCGCATTTTACCCCCATGAAATAAGGTCGCCACGGTAGGGAGCGAACCCGCTACTTCGAGCTCAACACTGCAACACCGTAGTCAGTATTACAACGGCGGCGGGTGTTTGCACAGAGAATCGCGGTAGTTGCAGGCTGCCCTCGCGTACCGTACGAAGCGAGACGACGTCCCGGCCACGCCCATGTTTCGCCGTCGCTTTCGGTCGAAACTTTGTCGAAGAGGACGCCGGCTCATCGCTCTTCGGGCACTTGGCCGTCGGCGGCACCATCGCATCCGTGTTCGGGCTGCTCGGCCGTAGCGTAGCCGACGCGACGCTGCCATTCCGAGCGGTAGACGCGTCCGCTGTACCGGGGCAAGTCAGCGAACCGGACAGTAGCGCTTTGCGTCGAGACCCGAGGAACGGAGAGGGCGCGGACGACGGTACCGTGTGTATCGTCCCGACGGGGGTCGGCTGGGCGTGAGCATCGTGCCAGACTTCTCTGCCCGGCGACGGCTGCGGTGACGCGGGTGCCGAGAGGGTTCCGTTCAGAAGGCTGCCTTCCCGTTCCTCCGTCGTTCTCAAGATGACGGCAAACGGTGAGGGCGACGACAGCGGCGACGGCTCTGGCGTGTTGGTGTTGCGCTTCAGGATGGACGACGGTGGCTTGCTGTGCAAGCTGAAGGAGCGGATGCGACGCGCGGGAACGCAGCGCGACCACTCATTGTCGTGGTTGTCGTCGCGCCATGGTCGGCCGAAGGCTCCGAAAGAAGTCTTGCGAAGAATTTTCTGCGTTAAGTGGACAAAGCGGACTTGCACATGATGAATTACCGGTAAGTATTTACTTGCAATAAACATAATTTAGTGGTATTCCGATAATTGATTATTTTTTACTCAATAACGCTCACTGCAATTCAATTGCATATTTCAGGGACCATTTACATGCTACCATGCAGGTGAGAGACAAGCTGTAACAGGCAACGCAAATTTCAGCGCTTCAATTTGGCGGGAGCTATATATGTTGGAATATATACCCGCGATCGCGTTCCGCACTAATCTCGCGGATGTGCGATGTTCAGAGAGGCAAACCCAGATCTCCGTATTTGATTCGTCATCTTGACGGTCTACCGGTCGTTAGCCTACGAAATAAACCGGCGCTTCGCTTGCTCGATAGCAATGGACACTTCGGGCGTTGATGCTAGGAAATGCCCTATGAACGATTTGTACAGCTTTTCATTGATCCTGTACCTGGAGTGGCTTCCCCGTGTTCCAGCAATAATGAAGCGCCGCGCTTCATACAGGACCCAAACGAGTGCATAGCGGCGCTGAGTATAACCTCGATCATAAATATTCAGAGCCCTTCCACTACTGTGAAGATGGAAGCAAGCGAAGCTGTGACTATGGTGGGTCTGCTATAGTGAATATTGCTATAGTGAATTTATATATGACCATTATGGAATATATTGCGCGTCTTCTGCATATTCGTTAAAGAGCAATGGCAACGGCGTCTGAGTAAGTGAGCCAAGTCCGCCCCATCGTCATAGACTTGCGTATGAGCCACATCGTTCATAGCCGCGGCACACTGCATGACATCGTCAGGATCCTGACGTCAGGATCCTGGAAGATGTGGTTAAACGAGCGTCCGTCCCATAGAGAGTCCAAAGGGCAACTGCTGATAACAGCGCTAGCGCGATCTGCACGTCACGAGAGAAATGGGCACAACGATTGGTGGGACGTGCCGCCACCGAATATCGTGACCCTTGTCAAAGAGGCATCGGCGGTGGCCAGGAGTATAACAATGGGCCATCCATCCATGGGTTTTAACACCCGTGCTAATTAATGCACAGCTGGCGGGAAACCGCCCCGGACATGCTGCCAAACCACCGCGCACATGAAGACGAAGATTTCTGATTCACTTTCTGTCTATCTATCTACTTCCGTTGTCGGACGCAATCTCCTGGAACCTAGCCTGTAACAGCTTCGCTGTATAATAATACGCAAGGGGTTCGTACTTTACACCACCACCCTTTCTTGCAGCGTGCACATAGAGCGCGTTTTCTGTGTTACTGCTGATGTGTTCACAATGAAACGAGCGAAGACGACCGACCAAAATATTGAAACGCAGTCTTTAGTGAAAACAAACTACACGTGAAGGGCTCCAGAGTACGCGCTGAAAGGTCCAGGCCAGCTACTTATTTATCTGAAATGCTGTATTTGTGGGATGTTAATAAAGGTGAAGGCAAAGTACCCAAGAGTAATGATTAAATTTTACTTTTTCAATAGATGTGTGGGCCAGTAATTGGTCACATAAAGGCGTTCTAATTGTAATTTGTTACTTTCTTCCTTTAACGGCACTAGTTTTGACAAGTCGTGATATTGGCGAAGAAACAGCGCTTCTCTAACAAAAGAAGGCTTAATTAATTTTAGACTAACCACAGCATGCGAAGGAAAATAAATTCAGCAATTAAATCCCATGTTTCCGCTAATTGGGTAGATTCATCGCTGGCGTCATCTATTCTCTCCGCACGGGCGAGGTACGTCGGGCAGACTTTCTCGCGATTGGGGCGCTCGTTCTGAGTCAGTCATGCCGAATTATACCTTTCTCGCGCCTTACGGCACTCTACCTTCAAAATAACGTCACTGATTTTCCCAGGGGAGCAGTAGGGGCCGTAGTAGAGACCGAGCCTGCTATCCTGGAGCAGTATATTTTGCTCGTGCCAGTCTTTTGTTTTGCGCTCTCCGTGACTTTTCAAAAGCACTTTTTAATGGTCCCCTTTGAGTTAAATATGTCTTGACAACTCGCGGAGAACAGCATACAATCAAACCTGGCATGAGCAAATATACTACTCCACGAGAGCAGGCCCGGTATATACTATGGCCCCTACTGCTCCCGCGGGAAAATCAGTGACGTTATCTTGAGGTGTTCTGTGGTAGAGCACCGTAAGGCGCGAAAAAGATATAATCCGGCATGAATGACTCAGAACGAGCGCCGCAATCGTGAGAAAGTCTGCCCGACGTACTGCGGCCGTGCGAGGAGAATGGGTGACGCCAACGAGGAATCTATCCGCCCATTGTGCGTGGTCGACGCGATGGAGTCCCTCGAACAAGCTTCTTGCGTGAAAGGTAGGCAGTCGCTGAGAGCAGACTATGCGAAATATGTTCTTATAGTAGGCTGTCTGTATAACCAAATGGAACGTAACATAATGAATCCTCAATGCAACGATCGCACAGTTTCGCAGCGACCGACTGCGCGTCTGCATGCATGTCCGCGTACAATGTTTCGCTTTCGCTGCGAGCGCGTTTTCGCACAGTGCCATGAGCTTTAGTCCACAGCATATCAACATTTGAGAGTACACAAGCAACCATTGTTGCGTGGACGCTATCAGAGCTCTTCAAAAATAATTTCGTTATAGATAGAGACATCGACACTATACGGCGACTCGTGATGTGCCATTGCGACGTTTCAATCATTTATTTTCTTCTAGTTCCTTGGACGTTTCAATATCCTTATTGCTCAAGTTGCGTAGCACTGTGCGTTTATCGGTCTTCTCAGCGAAGAATTTCCCGGTGATTCTTTTTGTTAACCCAGTACATTCATTGCCTGGTGCTAACACAAACATGAGCATATGCTATGGCTTTTTTGAATGTGCTTCATACCGTTCTCTTTCCATTGTTGTGAACTTGCCAGTATCTAGGATCAACAAGTTCATAGACCAAATCTTCATGACATTAAACGGCGAGCGCACGCGGGCGAGCTTCCCAGTGTGCGCTTTCTGCTACTCACCAAACATCGCAGCCCCAACGCCGTAGCAGAAATCTCCCTAAATATACGGAACCTTACGGCGACGCCGACGGCGACGGCAGAGATGCGCCTGGAGTGTTCATATAATTGCTATCGCAATAATGTGTAGTGCACAATGGCGGAGCTTGCCTTTTCAAAATCCCGTCGGGGCGTATCGACCGGTTCATGCATCAGCGCGGGTGGCAGCATGCGCGTTCCGCTCGGCTTCACCGAGGAGCTGTTGCCGGATGCCTCGCTCGCTAACTCGCTGACCATGGACACGCTCCTGGCCCTCCTTCCCGGTTTCGTGACTCGGCTCCCGCGGCGCCAGCGCGGACGCGGGACTTCCTCCAAATAGTTCGGCGACGAACTGGCTGTCTGGATGCGGACGACGCTCCGCTGGTCGGCGCCGATAATCTCATTATGCACGGTGGTGACGAAGCGGTCGATGAAAACGGTGCTGAAGACCACAATGACGGTGCTGGGCAGCAGCATGCTCAGCGCCAATACCACGAGCTGCAGGTTGAGGAAGAGCGGCTGCATCTGCAGTGCGCAGCGTTGAATGACGTGCAGGCACAGCCGGAAGAACACGGTCGTCTCGTCGCCCAAGAAGGCGACGGCGAACAGGAGAGACGCCGTCAGCACGGAAGGCTGCGCCGGTAAGTAAAAGAAGATGCATTAATTACACGTTATTCCGTGGCAACACTATTCGACATTTATGGATCTCCCCAAGAAGATACAATGCTAATGAGCAGCAGCAATGTCCTAAAAAGCAGGACAATTAGTTCACTTATAGTTTAAATTAACAGCCTGCTAGCAATGTTGAGCTACGATGATTGCTTGGCAATTGCACTAGCGGTGCTTCAACTGCTGCAGAGATCTTGCGTGAAGCTGTCATTGGCACGAGTGATACAACGCGAATGTGCAACCTATAACCCTCTTTAGGGGTCTTTGTATTGAGAACCTGCACTTTGCATGTGCCTCTGATTCATCTGTCTGGCCGGACTTCGCTTCAGGTTTCATCGTGCTCTTCGTTCTGTATAAGCACAAAAGAAAGTCTGCGAGTGCTGCTGAGTTCTGCCGCGGAAGACAAGTTCAGAATCAGACCCCTGCAAGGATCTTGACTCATTTGAAGCACTGGAAAAACGCGGCGAATTGGAACGTAAGGGTGCAGTGGTTTGCTTACGTTCTCTCTAATGCAATACTATCTATTGAAGGTGTTATCAAAGGCAAGCACTCATAAAGACTCAGAACGTGTGAGGCCTAACGTATTCGCTGTATTATATTCCAGGTCACAGCAAAAGCCTGTACATTACTGCACCGGTCGTGTGCTTATCGCACGGTAGCAACGAATATTTTTGAATTCTGGCACTGCTGACGTATGACGTCGCGAAACGGTGAGAGCAAGAACACCCTTAGCAATAAGTGGAATCTGCTTTCGAGATACTAACACCAAGGTATTCAGCGGCCAGGTCGTCCGCGCCATAAACGCCGCCCAGGGGCAGAATAGCGATAGGCAGCATCGCGGCTACGGCTGGCGGAAGCAGGCGGCCCACGAGACCCACCACCGTCAACAGGATGCAGTAGATGCAGATGCCCTCCTGCATAAGAGAAAGTGTAAGTTTTTGTCTAAAAGCCCACACTTGACAGACTCAGCACAGTATAAGAGAAGGCGACTTTAGTTCAATATATGTGTGGATGTTAGTGATGCTAACAGCTGTTCGTAATTTAAGTGTTCGTAGGATGTGGGATATTTAAAGCCAACTGCAACAAAGTTTAAGATTAGGTAGATATGCAGCGCCCTACGTGGGAAAATTGCCGTTTTAATTTCGAGCTGGATCAATGGTTGCATCGTCATGAAAAGCTCGCCAAAACTGATAAACACGGCGACACTGCCGCTCACTGGAAGGGACGCTTGAACAAAGGCGCGGATCTTGGGCACGACGTCACCTGCCTCGGAGGCCACGCTGCTGCTTAGCGTCGATACCGAAGGGGATGCCGCGACGAGCCCTCTCCTCGTGTGAGACGCTGAGACCACTCATACTACCTTGTGCTCTGATTGGTCACTCTGGTTTTCCAGGCATGACTACGCGAGCCAGCCCTACCGTCCACACTCGCGGTGCGTTGAAAATTCTCGGACGCGATGTGCTGGAACTTGCGACATGGACGATGCGACAGTACCAGATGCACCCACCGTCTGCTTAGGTGCTGTTTACAGGCTGCTACCAAAACAATCATACGATTACCGTCTCTGTGGCTTTGGCAAGATTGGTTTGGTATACATACTAGCATAAGTACTACTCATTTATCAAAAAAATTTGTCAAAGTGAAATTTCGCTGCAGTTGGCATTTAAGGGCGCACCCACTCTAAGAGATCGCTTACAGACAAGAAGAGGTGCCTATTTGTCAATTTTTGTTGAACTATACGAATGACGACACCACGCCTACAAGAAATTCTGTTTCATTTGTGCAATTGAGATAGCGTTTACTACCCTACGACGGTATACTGTGCTACGAAGCTTGAATACGCACTTTGCGTAAAAATGATACATGTAGACTCTAAATAAGCGAATGCTTTGCTTTTCTGCGGCATAAGGCTATACTCAATATTCGAGAAAATAGTATACAGCAATAAGAGTGCTTTGCCTTGTCGTTTTTGTGACAGATGAAACGGCAAAACGTGTATGGATTTGGAGTCATCAGCGGAAGGCGAACAGTAAATGCCGTGAGCTACAGTGCTTATCCGGCTTCCAAAATAAGATGTTAGCTACGACAAATCGAATGCTCAGTGAGATGACGAGGACTTCTCAACTGAGGACCGAAACATAGCAGTCACAAGGCGGTCTCTGCCCATCAAACAGCGTGTCTTCTTTACGATTAAGTTTAAGGACCACTGACAGCCAAACTTCTTTTGTGACTTTTACGTTTTAATGCGTAGGTCTGTGCATGATAGCCAAGGAATAAAACCATAAACCCTCCAAATTGACGTATAACAAATGCTGGCGTTGATAATTAGATGAGTTTTAACGTTACTTCAACACGCGCGCCGAATACTATAAGAGCATCGCACTGCGGCTTTCACAACTGACCGGACACTCGTGGGCTCGAAAAACCGGCGAGGTTCAGGAGCTCATAGTTGCAGAATACGTCTGCTAGTGGCAAGCCTGTTGCACCATAAATCGTGCTCGTCTTTATTGTGAGGACGAACCGTATTTATTGTGTCGACGAACCGCCTCGCTGAGACGGTTGGCATATGTTGTACGTCCGCGAGACGAAATGCTCGTCATTGCAGTTTCCGATCAGGCACTGCTTGGGAGAACAGGCGCACTTTTCCCATAGCTTTATTCTATGAGTTGCTATTTCGTCACAGAAACAAATTTTGACGGATTTTTATGCGTCTGTGAGTGGCGATATACGCGAACGCCTCGCTGTGGAGACAGACCGGTGAATAACCGGCCCGCAACCACCGCCGCTCTGTTGCAGATTTCACGCAGTCTGCGCGAATTGGTGGTTCGTATGCCGTGCGATCTACAGCCAGATCCTGCAGTAACTTGAACATCGGCTGCGTGTGGCAGTTGGTACAAGGCGGACTCCGGATCGCGCCGTGTGTCTTGCGGGTAGACGAACAGCCCCAGATCGAAGCGAGGATCCGAGGTTCCATCGTGCTCCGCGCAAGTATCCGACACTATGGCATCGAGAATATATTTGGAGCCACCAAAACGTCACAGAGCCCTAGCAGCCACTAAACGCGACATACTGATGATGATGTCAAAAAGAGCTGACAATTCAGATGAGCATTCTCGCTTACTTTAAAACCACAATAAATTATGTTCTATGCAACGTTCGCCATTATTAGTTGATCAGATGTACCTATGTATACAGGAGAACCGAACAAGACAAACATATCGACTTTGAAATTTAAGCGTCAATGTTCCGTTAACACCTGAGTCGAGTGCAAAGTGTCCCAAATTGCTTTCGACTGAATGTGTTTCGGTCATTATACGGCACCCCCGCGAGCCACACAACATGGTAAACGTGCAGTTTCTATAATAAAATGTACGCTTTTTCTCAACCTCTCTTCAAATCCCTTCAAACATGCCAGAAGGGCTGAACGCTCAAGGCAGTGACGTCAAACGGAATGCTATGCTCATCGCATTCAATTTGACAAGTGTTTTCATGGCTGAACTTTAGTCCCAATTTAATTGTTTTGTCTCTGGGCGTATAAATATCGCTGCTTTATGCGCTGATACCGGGCATCCCCCAAGTGGTCTCATTCTGAATCTCCTCCCATCGTCAGCCTCCGAGTATAAGTTCCTGGCTAAGACAGTGACAGCAAGTTAGGATCGGAGGCTCAGTACGTTGGCAGTGGTGCTCATTGCTATTTCAGAATATAAGATAAAACTGGCAATGATAGCCGACGACATTCGCAAGTATTTTGTGTCGATGCGACTCAGAACTTTCCCATGCGCGTACCTTATCACAGAAGACAAAAGGCAGCAGGTAGATGGGCATGAGAAACTCGAGGCAGTCCTGGTAGCTGCGTTCCTTTCGCTGCAGCTCCGCCTCCGGTGTCGTCGAGCTCTTCTTCATCATCTCGCCTGTGAGTGGGCAGACACGTTGCTTTCTTTTTTCTCCTGTATAGATTCCTCTACAAGGCGCATTGCAAACTTAGGCCCGTATTGATAAGAAAATTCTTATGCTAGAACTGTTTATGAAAGCAGATGCCGACCAATCGTCTTGTTGGACATGCCATTAGCGAACGCGGTCCACCAAAAGTAAATAACACTTACGGACAAAAAGCATAGTGGGTTTGGTCCCTTGTTCTCAGTACAGTTCAATTCAAGCATTTCAACCTTTAATGTTTCCTCCATTTTTGGAATGGGCCAACTTTTATTTATTTATTTATTTATTTATTTATTTATTTATTTATTTATTTATTTATTTATTTATTTATTTATTTACAATACCCTCAGGGCCAGTGTAACTTGTATCCCATTCAGGCATTCTGACTCCGCAAGGCAGGACATTCACTTTTCGTGGCAGCATCTAGACCCTTTGGTTGTTGCCGAACAGAATTAACCACCGCGAGACAACCAAAATAGCCTGCTAAATTCAACGGACAGAAAATACAACAGCATGGCGCAGTTTCTGCCAATATAGAACCTTACCATTCCCTTGCTAACTCTAGTGTCGTGCCAATTGCTCGTAATTATATAAAGAAAATGTCCCATACTATACCCACAAAATTTAATTTACCATTCTTAAGATCTGAGACGTGTTTGAAAAGGTTCAAGGGGCAAACAAAAATGGCAGGACCCTGAGCTTCGCTTTTAAGAGCGGAATGCGATAGCATTCAAAGATTTCTGAATGCTATCGATTCGAAAGATTTCTGAATTTGTCAAATAAAGTTCAATTCAATTCAATTCAATTCAAAATGCTTGTCAGGCTTCCCGGCAGCTGGAGCTTTTTTTTTTTTTTGTACACCTTCGCCTCTGTGGGCCGCTGCCGTTTTACGCTGCAGAGGAGGCGAGCGCCATCTGGATGGTGTCTTTGCAAGCAACCTACTTGGGCGCGCCGCTGTATGAATGCTAGAAATGCTGGAAAAGGGGCTTGTGTTTGAGTTTCCTCGTACCAGAATTATGTGCTCTCGCATATTCAAATTACAATCCGACGCTGTCATGTCTTTAGGTTGTGGTTAAGTCGTACTTTACGATTTTCCTTATGGATGGTACATTGAGAAATTGAATTAGTTCACAAACGCCTCCGCGCCACGCGTAGGGCCTGTTTGGTCGGGGTCGTTCGGAACGATTTTCTCAGACGCGGATGCCGACGCCGTCACCGACGCCTGATTTTCTTCGACACGGAGCCCTTAATGCTATCGCATTAAAATCACAATGTTAATTTGAACGTAAGCGAAAGTACCCTTTCTCTACTTCTGCAAACTCAAATGCGAACAAGCCGGACCGAACACTTTTGAGCGCGGCAGTCCCATCAGTTTTATGGTGCGTCGAAGTGTGCTAGCGTTAAGATCATCCCGTCTTACAAGCTCGAACTCAACGAGTCGATTCTGTCTTCTGTTTGAACTCTGTTGAAAGTGACACACTGCAGTGTCGTCGCTCACCTGGAATGCATCCCTCGCTGCTTGGCTGCACCGTTTGGGGCGTGGCGCTCGACGTGGCCATGGCTATTGCCGGCCGCGCACCTTGAATTAAACGGAAACAACGTCGCCACTCTGCAAGTGACCAGGACCGTGAGAGGGTAGCCCGAAGTCGATAATAAATGTTCCAGTCAATCCCGAGGGACACGATGAAGCCTCCGCGTGGGAATGCTCTGTTCTTCTTTGTCTTCGACCACGCTCGCGTGTGGGTGTCTCATGTTGATGTTGATTTGATGACCTTAAAGTCTTTCGCACATACCCACTCACGGTTATCGGCCAAGAGTCAGGCACATTGCGACACGATTCTTCGAAAGCGCAAAATCGGCCTCTACCGAACATTTTTAACTGGAGCTTGCTACAGAAAAAAAGTTTTGCGGTCTTTTGAAAGCTGACCTCCTGAGCTTAGAAGTACGCAGTCACCGAAAACAACTTCTTTAGCACCTTCCGCTATGTCAACTTCTTTTTAACTGGCCAAGAGAGAGAGAGAGGGAAAAGAAAGATAGGAGGTCTTCCTGGAGGGCTATGCCGATTTTCACACAGAGAAAGAGATATGCCACACGCAGGTTCATTGTTTCAGCTTCGTTATGGGTGGCGGTGTGGTAAGTGTTATTGGAGTTACAGCCACATTAGATAAATACACAAGAATGTGGACTTGGGAACAGTCACGGCAAAGTTTTTTAAGTGCTGTCACAGGCTTTTTACGCAACCAAGGCCTTTTATCCGCTTTTGTCAGACCGAAAATATCGGTTTGCGACAATCTCACAGCAATCACTTCATCTTAGATGCAACGTTGCATCTTAGGTGCAAACAGCCACGTGTATCGCTTAACTGCCGGCGACGCATGATGTGCAGCGCTGACGCGAGACTCGGCAGGCTGTTGTTTTTATGGCCCTCCGCAGCTGCAACAAACGGGTTCCGGCGTGGTCTAGTAGGTAGAATACCTGGCTTTCACGCAAGAGGCGCGGGTTTTGTTCTCGATGTCGGCGTTGGAAGAGCTGTGTGGTGTAAAGGTCGGAATTCTGGAATTTGAATCCCGCGATCCGAGTTTGAGTCTCGGTGAGGCCTTTACTTGTTGCGTCGGGTTCGCTTAAAATTTATTTGTTCAACTGGAAATTATCTACGATATCTCGGGTTTCGGCTCCTGAAATTTTCCACTTATAGGCATTGCTTACGAATAATTAGCTGTTCGTTGGCATTCATAAATTGGACGTATAAAGAACATCATCAATGTCTTTGTTAGTAATTCTCCCTGGCGACTTAGGTAAAAAAACAACAACTTAAAGTTAGAAAAAAAATGTGTTCAATTCCTTGACCCAATCTGAGGTTTTGTTCGGATGCACATGCATGCTAGGCGTATCAGCCCAGATCCCAGAAAACAATGTTGCCATATATGACAGCGCACAATGTAAACTGATTAAGAGAGGCGTAGCGGCCTCGTGTATTAAGGCAGTACCGTAGAAGTAATTGTAGCACGAGGTTGAGCAAGGTTTATCGAATCAGACAACGCGCTTAACGGAAGCGGTGGTTACTCGTTTTCTCGTCACTCCAGTATGTGAAAACATCCCGCAGAAATAAAAGCGAATACGCTCGGAACCAGCGCGCAAAGAAAAAAAAAAGATGAGAAGAGAGACCAGTGCACGTGCAGCCGCACGCGCGCACGTTATCGCGCAACCTATAAAGAAGCTATCGAACAGGCATAATGGGAATTTATTTTTCAGTGCAGCGTACCTTGAAATGTATCTGCAGTGTTCAGTGGTATGATAAGGTTGACTGTTGCTTTCATGATCATCGTCATCATCCTATATTTATGTCCACTGCAGGACGAAGGCCTCTCCCTGCGTTCTCCAAATGCCCCGTTCTTGCGCTATAGCTGATTCCAACTTGCGCCTTCAAATTTCTTAACTTCATCACCCCACCTAGTTTTCTGCCGTCCGGGACTGCGCTTCCCTTCTCTTGGTATCCATTCTGTAACTCTAATGGTCCACCGGTTATCCATCTTACGCATTACATGGCCTGCCCAGCTCCATTTTCCCCTCCTAATGTGGACTAGAATATCGGCTATCCCCTTTCGCTCTGTGATCGACACCACTCTCTTCCTGTCTCTTAACGTTAAGCCTACGATTTTGTGCGGTCCTTAACTTGATCTCGAGATTCTTTATTAACCTCCCAGTTTTGACCCCATAGCTCAGCACCGGTAGAATGCAGCGATTGTACACTTTTTTTTTTTTTCAACGACAGTGGTAAGCTCCCAGTCAAAATTTGGCAATGCCAGCCGTATGCACTCCAACCCAATTTATTCTTCTGTCTTTTCTTTCTGATGATGATCAGGGTCCCCTGTGACTAATTAACCTAGATAAACGTACTTCTTTACAGACTTTAGATGCTGACTGGCGATCCTGAATTATTGATCCTGATTTAGCGCATACCGCAAAGTTGTCATATAAACTGTATACAGTACAAATGGGAGAGTGCTTATAGTGGAGCACGTCAGCACTGCAATAACGTCAAGAATGGGCATGGAAGCCATTTACCGGGCTATTGTAATAAGTGCGCATGCAATCCAACGTTTGATTAGCTTAGCTCAGTGTTTTACCTAGTGTTTACGTGTTTCCTAGTGTTTTACGTGCCAAAAACGCCGCTTGGTTAGGAGGCACGCCGTAACGGGAATACTGCGGATTGATTTTCACCAGCCAGGATTCGCTAAACCTGCACCTAAATATAAGTACACGAGCGCTTCCGCATTCCTCCCCCATCGGAATGCCGCCGCAGCCTGGATTGAACCCGCAACCTCGCGCTCAGCAACGAAACGCCGTTAGCCACTGAGCTGCTGAGTCGAGTCTCTTTATAAGGCGAAAGTCTAAGATGGCTCATGGGTCGAAAAATACGATGTCCGGCGTTAGGGCACCAAAATTCATGGTGCCACCCTGCCACATGGTGTCACCAACAAAGGTGGTGGGTTCGAGTGCCTTAATTACCCTACCTTAATTAAGATATAGCTAATTAAGGTACTCGAACCCACATCCCTTGGTGGGAGTCACACCCACAATAATTGGTATTAATTAAGGTGAAGTTTTTAAGGCACAGTTACGTAATATGCGAGTAGAATTAATTAAGGCACTTGAGCCCTTGATCTTTGGTGTGAGTTGAACCGATGACCTTCGGTGTTAATTAGGGTCACATTAATAAAGAAACAGTTCATTAAGGTAGAGTTATTTAAGGCACTCGAACCCACGATCTTGGTGGGAGAAAACAACTAATAGGAAGTAACAACGCAATCGAATAAGAATGTCGAGAAATTTAATGAACGTCTCGTGAGCGCGCAGGCTTTCGCCCTCATCCTCGTTAGCATATTCTAAAATGACAATTTTGACAAGTATGCCTGATTCTTCGTTGTGGCAATTTTTGTTGGACAGAAAATGCTCCATCTGTAACGGACGTCAGGTTGTTGCGAAATCGCAGGACGCTATAAAGTGCAATATTTGAGATCTATAGCATGCTATGGTATTTTGAACCAGCAGAACATTTACGTTAATAATTCTAGCTGTTCAGAAAGCTGAAAACGAAGTGCCATCTTGTGTTCATGCCAGAAATGGATTGCCAGTAATGACGTTCTGTTACTTCCTCAGTTTAGCTTTGCTACAAAAAGGCAAGAATCACAGACATCTAGAGATTTCGTATGAAGCTACGAAACACTACCAAATCGTACAAATACCCTCATTTTCAGTCTCACATTGGAGCGCCAATGTAAAACGAGTAACCGTAAGGTTTACCATCCATAAAATGCACAGTGGGCTATGAGGGACACCTTAGTGGAAACGGCTCCGGAATAATCTTGACCACTAGGCAGGCACTCTTAAGCAGGCGCCAAAAGAATTGCGCGTGGATCTCTTCCATTCCGCCAGTGATGGGATGCACCCACTGCGGCTGGGATTGGAACTGTGGACATCACGAATGCAGCATCGCATCGCCATAGCCACTGAGCTATCGAGGCGGCTAGCGCCAGATTTCGCTCCAGTATTCCGACTGCATAAAACCCAATGTGTGCATCGTCGCTGGAACGACATCAGCAAACAATAACGCAGGCACGACGGAAGCCACATGCATCCCGTAACTGACCAAGCCGCGAGATGCGCACGCGAAACGAAAGCGTAAAACTCAGCAGCTGTTGTTTTTGTCGCTGCGCAATCTTCGTGCTGCTGTTCTTTTTTTATATCCGTCCGTGCCTAGCGTAGGCCCTCCGCAGCTGCGGTAAATGCGTTCCGGCGTGGTCTAGTGGCTAGGATATCTGGCTTTCACCCAGAAGGCCCGGGTTCGATTCCCGGCGTCGGAAGAGTTTCGGTCTCATGGTGTAATGGTCAGCACTCTGGACTTTGAATCCAGCGATCCGAGTTCGAGTCTCGGTGAGACCTTCGTTTTTTTTTTTCCATCGGGTTCGCTTTTAATTCCCGCATATATTATCTGCGCTATTTTGAATAATAGCTCACGAATCATTCCATTTGTACGCGTTGCTCCTGTTCTCCCGCGTTGAAATATTGGTCGTATCAAAACCACCATGAATCGATTTGTTATTCATTCTTTTTGACAATTTCTTTAAGCAACGGTATGCCCAATTATTTTGTGGCGGCAATGTTTGATGCTAACGGAATGCACCAGCGTCAACGCACGCCGAGTTCTTGCGAAACCGCGGGGTGTCAAAGCGCGATTGCTTAAGTGACTGAATGGTATTGAGTGTCTTCGTACCTTATGCAAGCAGAACATTTACGTCTTGGAATGCGACCAATAAGAACGCTAGAAAAGGTAAATCAACAGTGGTTGACATCGAATAAAGACAATGTATGTCGGGGCGCATTAGTGTACCATGCGGTTTTTTGTTACGTGTTTTACCATATTCGTTATTAACGCGAAGGCATTATATGGCTCATGAGGCGGAAAATCCTGCGTTAGCCTGACCACGATGGTCCAAAAAGTCAAGTGAGCCCAAGTGAACCAATCGAGGCAAGTGATGACGTCAATTAAGGCAAATTTAACTTAGAAAAAAATAATGAAGGCAGAGTGAATTAAGGCAGGGTGAACAAAGGCGATGTTAATTAGGGCAGGTTTAATTAAGATAAGGTTCATTATGGCACTCAAACCCGCGACCGTCGTTTTTAATTAAGGCGAAGCGTTAATGCACAGTTATTTAATGTAGAGGTAATTAAGGCACTCGAATCTTCGACCTTTGGCGGGATTCGAACCCACGACATTGCGTTGTGCGCTCCTTGGGATGAACACCATTGTTTGTCGCAATTACACAATGCATCAAAACGTTTCGGTCATGTAGATACGTAACGACTGAAAGAGCATAGGAATCGCGCGCTGGTCGCTATGCTTTCGCAGTTCATCCACATAGAGGTAACTAAGGGTCCCTTGAATTTTTCAGGAGAATAGAGAGGCTCCTGCAGAAGACCTCGCCTATCTTCGATGCCAACCGTTGTTGAGTTGCCTTAACTTCACCTGAAGCCGTTTAACTTCAAGACCAGCCCACATATTTTGTTGAGTAAAGCCACAGTTTTGGATCCGGTTGGTTCTGGGCGCGCGTAGCTGGAACGAGCGCATCGGGGCTTTTTCTTGCGAACTTTTTTTCGCTAATTACTCATTACTACCACTCCGTTCATAGCTGTACGCTCACTTGGCGTGTCTTCTTACAGCGAAGCTGTCTATGGCTACGGTTCTGTGCATTTTCCGTGTCCGTCAACAGACCTGCGGGTGCAAAAACTCAGCCCCCGAATTTGATCCAAGATCGCTTCATTCTATGCAAAAGCTTACACGTGTCATCCCTTGGATATGCATTTTCAGTAGAGTTACCAATAGAAACCATTTTCAAAATCAGTAGACTCTCAGGTAGATAACAAGGGTTTCTCAAAGATGCACCACTGTGCGACCAGCGTAGGCCATGTCTACGCTCGCACCACCCTCCCTTTGTCGTCGTTCCAAGCGCTTGCATGCCTAGTTTCCTTCCGCCCTCCCGACGTGGCGGTCCCGTCGCGCGAGTCTAGTTTCCTCCGGCTCCCCGACGTGGCCATAGTCTTCCAAGTGAATGTAAGCTGCCGATAAAGACCGCCGGTCAAAATAAAGGTGCGTGTGTCTTCGGAATCACCGCCGTCAGCGCTCAAGAAATATAAAATTTGCTCATACCTTTGATCTAAACTGTATGTCACCTCTATGGCATGTGGTAAACTCCTTAACTGGTAACCCACCTGCACAGTAGTGGAGTGGCGCCTGATTTTTTGGTTGTTGCAAGCTTCATATTGACACATGTTTCGTTGTGCTGCAAGCTCTAGAACGCTTGAAGCTGTCAAATTTACGAGACGAAAGTGCTTGGAACGCACAACCCAGATTCCACGAAAGCCAAATCGATCTGAACCCGCCAGAGAAGATCTTGTCTTGGTAGCACCTGTCCATTCAAGAAATGAGTTTTCGTCAGCGGCATTCTTCTGCCCTCGCCGGTGAGCTTTGATGAAAAATGGCAAGTACCTCGGATATCAGCGACTGTAAGGAAAATCACGAACTTTTTAGATAACTGTCTCGAAAGTGGCAATTCTACATTAAGACAGTTCTACCATAGGCACTCCACGCCGTTTATTAGGGTATTTTATAGACTCACGGAAAATCAATTGGTGATAGGGCGTACTGTGTTTTGTTCCCATCTATATTGTTAACATTTACTCGGATGTAGGTAATAGTCTATCGGGAAAAAACACTACATTACTTGCCAACGAAACGAATCTGTCAACCGAGAATGCTTCGAGAACATTCCCATGCCAAAGCGGCTCAAATAATTTTTAAGTCCCATTGATGAAAAGGCACTGAGATTACTTCAGCACTGAATTTCCAGAAATGGCTGTTCGGCGTTCTTTTCCTTCAGTAATAATGAACTCTTTTCGACAGAATGAATAAAAATTATCGTTGCCTCAATTATTTCCTGTTACTCTTGAGAATCGTGGTCTCTATTCCAGGTCTCAAGTTTCGCTCCCTTTGTTACAAAAATGTCCTGTTTTAATTAGGTGAAATCAGGTTTCCTGTGCGAAGGGGAAGTCTATTAAAGATCGATGCCAAATATGTATTTACCCGAAGCACTGACAGATAGATAATTGCGTTTCGACAACAAGGGATGCAGAGAGCAATTCCTTTCTTGTCAGGAAATGTGGGCAGGATGTCGGCGTGGACGCCAAACACAAACCGATAATACCAAAACTGAGACCGACTCATGGATACAATACTTTAATATTTCATTATTAAAGCGCCTGCGAGCAACACACTGTCTGAAGCATCGTCGCTGCTTTCACCTCTGAGCGACTAGTGTATAAAAGCGTCGCCGTTGCTTTCTTCAGAGGTCAGCCGCAATAACAAACACAAATAACAATCCTCCTCCGCTGATGAAGCTATCTAAGTTTATCCTTCGGACAGAACGCACTCGAAGTAGCCACTCTATTTGGGGATTGTCCCGGACTGCATTCGAAATTTCGGCTACACCCAAGCCGCCCAAGTGGCTACCATCTGTGGATCTCACCATTGCATGCAGATCCTTGATAGAAATTTTCGGGCATAACCAACTATACAATGTCATGTATATATAACTTTAATGTTTCACACGTTTTACACCGCAGCGAACACTTTAGCATAAAAGATATCGATTTATTTTTTAAAATAAAAATCGCAGCATTTCTGTGATGAAAGGAAAATATCACCAGCCATGAAATGACGAGTTGGCAGCAGTTATGTTCTTACAACTCTGATGAGTAGCTGATTATGGACAGATAGAGAAGGAGGAGAGAGATAGAGGGGTAATCAATCAATCTTACAGATATTTGCCTGTTGGCACCCTACCGCACTGCTCCTGATGGGTAGGATGAAAATGAAATGATATGCCTAGAACACGTCACACAAACGTACAGCATGCTTAGAACACACAGAAGAGAGCGTAACTAACAACGAAATTATCATCGTTGACGCCAGTGTCTCCAGGAATGAACATTGTAGTGCTTACCCGCAATGAAACGCTTACAGGCCACATTACAGCCAGTCTTGCAGAACATCGGCCGCGAGAATCTGCAGTAAGGTCCTTTATCGTGGTCTCGCACAATAGTTCGCCATTTAATAATCATCAGGGCTGGTCATTCGGAACGGCATGATATAAAAAAAAAAGATTTCATAAGAAGTAAAAGAATTGCTACGAAATATGACTTGAGAAGAAGACAAAGAGATATTCATGCACGCGGTTTATATCTAAACGAAATGGCAGATTTATTAGCCAGAACGTCTTTAAGTGGACCTTTGATCCCTCTTTTACCGGATACAGTTTACGTCACTGCATCGAGATACAGAAAATTTTGTTTGCAAAATTATTTAAGCAACTTACCGCTGATACCATCTCCAGATTTTCAGAATCTCGGTTTTTGCTGGAATAAACAGTGATGTCCTTCTCGGCAATTGGAAGTTACACACACCAGATTACGCTGTCTCATCCCGAAATCGATTTTTTATTTACATAGAGCTGGTCTGACGGATGTCCCCTGTATGCCTCAACTGTAAGAAAATTGAATCAATAGAACACTACTTTTTATCATGCAGACGATATTCACACCAGAGAAAGTTATTACTCGAAGCTCCACTCTACAAAATTGGATCAGGATTAACCATACCAGTATTATTATCCTTTGGGGCCTCGACACTAGGCTATAGTCACAGAGACGTGTGTTGTGCAGTATTTCATTATTTAACCGACACAAAACGATTACCCTGCTAATAATTGTATCTGTATTGCGTCAGACCTAAATTGGTTTCTCAAAATTCTTTGCTAATATTAACTCTCTCTGATTGTAACCGCTTTTAACATTCACCTTTCAGGTAGCCTGACTGCTCGCTCACATGGAAATCTAGTTATTGCAACATCTGCCTTTGTTTTTTGTTTGTGGTTTACCTAGCGTTTCTCGTTTTCAAATACGAATTTTCTTTAGCATACACACTGGCGCCCAATTCTTGGCCTATCCTCCTAGGGGGTGCGAGCCATCACAGAGGTTCATTATCGTCATCATCACGTGATAACCGTCAGCAGCGGTAGAAGAAGAAGAACGATATTGTTTGCCCACCCGAACGTCCGTTCAACTACCCCTGCGGAGCAAAGTGGTGAACAAGGATCCTGTTGAGGTAAGGCGCTGAGAGCAAGCATGACGTACTCGCGAAATTGTTGGTTGTTGTCCGCCTGGGGGCTAGGGTGACAGCGAAAGTATTTGGGTAGCAGTATTTATGCTGTAATAAAGGCACGCGCAGGGTTGCTGGAGAAGTGGAGAAAACCACGAAATCATTAATAATGTACAATTCAGTCATAGAATGAATACCGGCTAAAAGCTATTCTCTACGCACTCAACGAAAGATAGGTTCCCTCTCAATTATCGAGGCATTCGCTAATTAAGCAAGCAAATTGCTTATACGCAAGCTCTATCACAATGTAGTTAAGGCAAGCTTCCCGTTGCCGAAAACGTTTGTCTGGCATTTACTTTCTTGCGATCCGTCTAGCGGGCATAGTTTTTGGTTCGTTTGTAGCAGTGCATGTAGTTGAATTGAAGGCAGAATTACCGAACGATATCTTAGCGATACTCTTGCTGAGAAAAAAGAAATGTCCTAGAGCAAAATTACAAAAGCGAGAGAGAAACACTGCAACCAAAATTGTCAGAGAAAATCGAGTAAAATCAAAGCATTAAGAACAAAGTTCAGAGCCCTTCCACTACTGTGAACATGGAAGCCAGTGAAGTGGAGTCTGTGGTGGGTCTGCTGTAGTGAATATTGCCGCCACGATGAGAATGGGTGTATCATCGTTGGGCATCACCCAACCGAACATGTCTATCATGAACGTTTCCATGTGTTTCGTAGGCGTTGCAGGGGCAACGTACCGAGTCGCGATCACCGTACCGTCAAACTGTTTTATTAAAGACGGCTACGCCAATCGTGGCGCGCACACAAGCGCGCTCACGTGGTCGCCAGGGTGACCTATGTCACGCCATGGAGAAGCAAACGCAAGATCAGGCGGAAACCGCGGTAAAATGCATACTTTTTTTTTACAATCTTAAGTTGGAAAACGCCGCCAACCTATCGTGTTCATACGACTCCACGAGGTGGCGCGACCTGCCTGAAATTGTTGTACACTACACTTGCGGTTTTCTACGGACGCACTATTACTTGCGTGCATATGCTGAATGGTTCAAATGGAGAACAAATACTAGTAAGAATTGGGTATTATACTTTGTCAGCATGTTCTGTTTTAACGCAATAGCGTTTGCGGCCACGTGTCGCAGAAAATCCGGCGTCGGCGACCGGCGTGTGACCGAGGGTGGCGGAGAAAACCATCCAACCACATCGACCGCGCAGGCCCTCCCCGTGGTGCAAGGTTTTGGTGAACAAAAATTGAATTTCGCACAGTGAAATACGTCAGAAAAATGGTAAAGTACGACTTTACCATTCGGCGTCGGATTCGCCGTCGGATTGGGATTTGAATGTACGAGAAAGCCTAATTCTGCTACGAGGAAACTCAAACACAAACCCCTTTTGCAGCATTTCTACCAGACTTGCGCGCGTCGGGGCAATAGCAAACTATAAAACAATAAGACAAGGTGCTAGGTCCTTCACATTTTAATTTAATACCACTGATATTGCCCCTGGAAAAACGTCTTTCCAGCAATGCATTTCACTTTAAAAGTGAAGCCGACTTTAAGGGGATTGGTGTAAGCTTAGTCTTCGTAAGCTGGCTTTCCCACGTTAAATATTGCAGTGAATGAAGCCTACTGGCCGTATGCTAACGATGCGATGTGAGCGGGTCCCGATAACGCTATCGCGTTCTACTCTTTTCTACTCTTAAAGGCGAAGCTTAAGCGTCCTCCATTTTTTTTCGAGAATTGTTGGTGCAAGTAACACATAATGTGGAGATTGTGGTGATCAACGTTTTTTTTTTACTTTTTTGATAAACTCTTCAAAGAACACATATCTCGATTACCTCGGTTAAGTTTGTTACTTTACCCGCGGTTAGAGCACTGCACGAGCTCGGGCTTACCCGAAAGCCCGGGCCCGGCCCGGCCCGAGGGCTGTGCCGGGCCGGGTAGAGCAGTTTTTTCACGGGCTCGGGCCGGGCTCGGGCAAGGCGTGTGCTTTTGGACCCGGGCCCGGGCCGGGCTCGGGTTTTTTGACGCGGGCCCGGGCTGGGTTCGGGCTTTCTGGTGGTGCGCATGTAACGTGCAGTGAGTTATTCTCGGGCCTCTCAACTCTGAAAACATATATTTTTCAGTCTCGGGCCGGGTTCGGGCCGGTTTCGAGCCGGGCTCGGGCCGGGCTCGGGCCTGTGGTAAAGGGGTGGCGGGCCGGGCCGGGCGGGTAACGTAGACTATGGGCTCGGGTCTCGCCATAAAAGTTTTGATCGGACTCGGGCGGGCCGCCCAATGTAAAAACGGGCCTGGGCCGGGCCCGGGCTGCAAAAATCGGCCCGTGCAGTGCTCTACCCGCGGTGGAGTAAACGTTTCTTCATTAGTTTACTTGCAAATGTAGCCATATAGTTAATGTCTCGTTAAGCGCTACCTCTGGTGAACCCTGTAAAGTTCAAACAAAGTCGATACTTAATATGCATGTAACACGTTAAGGGAAGATGAAGTAATACTACCTGAACATTGATTCACCATAGTGGCTGTGAAGCTCCCAAAACAGCTGTGGTTCGGCAGGTAGTTAGGGTGTAACGGCAGTATATAGTCACGTATAACACCGCTCTTCCATATTCTGTGAAGGCTACCAAAAATTTACTTAACCTGGTCACACTCAGTCCGTGCCTTGTAACAAAATTAGGCTGGGCAGTGGCGTTTTTGTGCATGACTGCCTCGCGGCTCACACCAGGACAGATTACTCAAGATAGAGACAACGTGTTGCTGAAAGTCAGTTGCGAATCGCTTGAAGGGCAAGCAAAGTCATGGGTGCTGCAACCTGAAATGAATCTGTAATACTGCTGGCATTTCTCGTCGGCATGTACTGACACCAGATAGGGCAGCTTTGTGCATCACCCAGATCGTCACTGATGGCGCACACCTAAATCCCTGATAATTTCAATGCTTGACCCGCATTGTGGAACGTTCTATTTCATTTCACGTTCTTCTTTGCTCATGTGTTGAGCCAGCGTTGCCAAATCCAGCGAAAGTACTCGCTTCTAAGTCCCATTCGAATCAATCGGAACGAAAAAAAGGTAATGGAGAGCTAGAAATTAATTTCACGCCAACACTGACGTCATTCGAGTCCTTGTATCGTTAAATAATTAAAATGTGTAGGGATGAATCCATTGACATTGGGTTGACTTGCTTCGAATAATAAAGTGAATAGTCATGAGGATATTCGAGGTCGTATTATGCTAGAATTTTGTTTGCCCTATTCTGGTAATCTATCATCTTCCGTCCCGCGCAGTGGGCAATCTTGGCAATAACGGGGTTCTGGCCTTGTGCGAACCAAAGACAAAGGACCGCAAAATAATATGGGAAATGAAAATAATCGTTACGTATGTAGTGAAGAAGAAGAACAGGGAGCAAGCAGTAGTGCGGCGCTCTCATAGATGTAGGGCGCGAGCGCAGATCACGAGCTCTTGGCGTTGAGACCGTTGCTCTCTGGCGACTGAACTGGTTTTTCGCCTGCCGCTTGCCGTCAGTAAATCTCCTTATCAAAGTGGTGGAGGTGCTGGGTACCCCCTTCAAACCTGGAACTCCGAAGCCGGACGTTGCCCACCACTGCTCCGAGAATGCCTGATGACGCCACCCAGCAAGACGCGGCCCAAGCTCTATCGGTCATCGTGTCAAGCGCGCTGCGTCAGCGCGATCCCGCTTTCTTTAGCGGCACCGATGACTATGACGTAGTAGATTGGCTAACGTCGTTTGAAAGGGTGAGCGCGCACAACAAGTGGGACGACGCTACAAAACTACGCAGCGTCCTGTTCTACCTAACACACTTCGCAAACCTCTGGTTTCGTAACCATGAGTCAGACTTCGCCAATTGGACGGCTTTCAAGACGAGCTTCGCGGAAGTGTTCGGTCGCCCCGCAGTGCGCAAGCTTCGCGCTGAACAGCGTCTACGCGGACGTGCGCAGCAGCAGGGCGAGAACTTCACGAGCTATATTGAAGACGTCATTGACTTGTGCAATCGCGTGAATCCTTCTATGATTGAGCAAGACAGGATAAAGCACACCATGAAAGGCATAGACGACGACGCCTTTCAGATGTTGCTGGCCAAGGACCCACGCACCGTGTCTGAACTCGTGACCTTGTGCCAGAGCTTCGACGAACTACGTAAGCAGCGCGTCCTAGCTCGGCGGCAGACGTCAACAGACGATTCCCTCGCTGCGTTGACCATCGGCGGCGACCACACGGCGCTCCTGTCACAGATTAAGGAGCTTGTGCGTGAGGAAGTTGCTCGACAGCTTTCATTTTTTTCGACCACGCAAGTGCCTAAGCCTAGGCTGACTCCAACCATCCGACAGGTGATACAGGAGCAGGTCACCGTGGCTTTGCCGTCTACCTTTCAATCGACTGGAGTCACCGCGCCGCTATCATTTGTGGTGCCGTCTGCTGCTCCTCCGGCTCCTGTTGCCGCGCCTCTGACGTATGCGGATGCCGTCATGAAGCCAGGTCCTCAACCAGTACTAACCCCTCAACCACCAATTGGACCACCAGCGACGGTGCTTTTCGGGGCGCAGCCACAGTACGCAAATCCTTGGCGCACTGCAGACAACCGCCCGATCTGCTATGCTTGCGGAATTTCGGGTCATGTTGCGCGCTTGTGTCGCCGACGCTTCGCGGCGACCACGAGTATGCCGAGATATCCAGACTACTCCTTCCGACCTCCCTATCGCACGCAGCCAGAACGAGAGCCTGAGACATGCGCCCGTGATCACCAGCCCACTTCCGATGCCCAACCTTTTGCTGCTCGTCGGTCCCCCTCACCGCGCCGCCGTTCTCTTTCGCCTATGCGTCGTCGGTACAATACTGGTGAGGCGGAAAACTGACTAGCAGCTTCTGAGGCACGAGCTGCGCCGTCGTCAACCTGTCTAAGTCCTCGTTTGTCCCCCGCCAATGTTATTGAAGTGTTTGTTGACGGTGTACGAACTCTTGTGCTTGTGGACACCGGCGCCGCTATTTCTGTAATGAGCCATACGTTTTGCCGTTCTATCCGTAAAGTGACGACGCCACCTTCAGGATTTTCTCTCCGTACTGCGAGCGCTCGATATATTCAACCCGTTGCAGCATGTACGGCCAGAGTGCTCATACAAGACGTGATCTACAGCGTTGAGTTCCTTGTGCTGGCCTCGTGTTCCCATGACCTGATCCTCGGGTGGAATTTTTTGTCCCGTAACCACGCTGTTATCGACTGCGCTCGTGCTCAGGTAGAGTTCGCTGTGTTTCCCGAGACGCCTTCCACCGATGTGGCCGGTCCTGGGGATAGAAAGCTTGTCGTCACCGCCGATATTGACCTGCCACCTCAGAGTGCCGTCATTGTTCCCGTTTCCTGTGCCGCCCTTTCCGACGCCACCGTTCTGTTCACGCCATCTGACTTGTTTCGTCGCCGCCACAATACGTCACTGCCTTTTGCCATCCTCGCGCTTCATCAGGACAATACCGGACTACTTGTTTGCAACCCCAATTCTGGCCCTCTGACTTTGTACCGAAATGGAACGCTTGGCCACGTTCAGCCTGTAGACGCTGCTGTTATCGTACCCCTTGACCCCTCTGTGCCTGAGACTCAGCATCCGCTGAACGCCCTGACCCCTAACCTTGCGTCCGACGCCGTGCTCTCGGAATCTTTTCACCGTTCCATCGACAGCGACCTCGATCCGGCTGCACGGACGCAGCTTCTTGCCCTTCTACACGAGTTCCGCACTTCGTTTGACTTATCGCAAGCGTCCCTAGGCCGAACTAATGCGGTTGTTCACACGATTGACACTGGGCCTCACGCTCCTTTGCGACAGCGCCCCTACCGTGTGTCACCTGCGGAACGTCGTGTCATTACGGAGCAGGTTGACGACATGCTTCAGCGCGGAGTCATTACGCCTTCTTGCAGCCCCTGGTCCTCTCCTGTTGTGCTGGTCAAAAAGAAAGATGGCTCTATTAGATTCTGTGTGGACTACCGACGCCTCAACAAGATTACTCGCAAAGACGTCTATCCTCTTCCTCGAATAGACGATGCCCTCGATTGCCTTCAAGGTGTCGAATTTTTTTCTTCCCTCGACTTGCGATCGGGATATTGGCAGGTCCCTATGGCGGCATGTGATAGTCCCAAGACGGCGTTCGTCACACCGGATGGCCTGTATGAATTTACCGTGACGCCTTTCGGACTTTGTAATGCCCCCGCAACATTCGAACGGATGATGGACGGCATTTTACGCGGTCTGAAATGGAAGATATGTCTTTGCTATCTGGATGACGTCGTCGTGTTCTCTCCCGATTTCGCTACACATCTCTCTCGTTTACGCAAAATTCTCCGCTGCCTTACAAACGCACGCCTTCAACTCAACCTGAAGAAATGTCACTTTGGGGCTCGCCGGCTTACCATCCTCGGCCACGTCGTCTCCAAAGATGGCATTCTCCCTTACCCGGAAAAACTACGTGCTGTTGCCGAGTTTCCGAAGCCTTCTACCCTCAAAGAACTTCGAAGCTTTGTCGGCTTGACCTCCTATTTTCGTCGCTTCGTCCGAAATTTCGCCTCCATCATCACACCGCTTACGAAGCTCCTCGCCGGCCCCAGCGACCTTTCCCACTGGACACCGGCCTGCGACGATGCATTTGCGACCCAGCATGCCCAGCATTTGCGACCCAGCATGCCCATGCCCAGCATGCCGAGGAGTGGCGTCAGCTGGCCCGCTCGTTCACGTCCGACAGCCAAGCCCTCCAGAAAGATCGCCGCGACACCGATGAGCATGTGCTGAGTTTTGCCGTTGGATCCCTCGTCGGGCTCCGCATACCTTTCAACTCTCCTGGCCTCACCCCAAGTTTGCTGCCAAGTACCACGGGCCATACCGCGTCATCGAGCGCAGGTCTCCCGTCACTTATGTCATTGAGCCGGTCAACCCCTCCTCGGACAAGCGCCGTCTCGGTCGCGACACGGTCCACGTCAGCCGCCTCAAGCTGCATCACGACCCTCTCATCCTTGCGTCCCCTTGAGTCGCCAGGATGGCTCCCGGGATTCGCCGCCGGGGTTATTGTAGTGAAGAAGAAGAACAGGGAGCAAGCAGTAGTGGGGCGCTCTCATAGATATAGGGCGCGAGCGCAGATCACGAGCTCTTGGCGTTGAGACCGTTGCTCTCTGGCGACTGAACTGGTTTTTCGCCTGCCGCTTGCCGTCAGTAAATCTCCTTATCACGTATTACAACTTCAGCAAAGGTGATGAAGTTTCACAGAAGATAAATATGTTATTCTACTGAAATTATTGATACGCCATGCAGAAAGCCTTCACACGGCGCAGTTAGATTTGGGGAAACAGGATCCCTCGCAGTGCCAACTGCTGGCTTTTTTGTTAGCTCACTTCTTGGAGCGACTGCTCAAGTCAAGCGTTTGCTCGTGACACGATTCGCTAGCCCACATTCATTTACCTGCAACCACGAAGCTTGCTTGTCGAGCAACCACTGCAGGTTTCCTGTAGCGAGAACATGCTTTTAGCACGCAGATGAGTTTTGAACTAGCCATCCCGGCCGCGGCGGCCGCATTTCGATGGAGGCGAAATGCAAAAACGCCCGTGTGCTTGCGTCGTAGTGCACAGTTAAAAAAACCCAGGCGGTCAAAATTAATCCCGAGCCCTCCACTACGGCGTGCCTCATAATCAGAACTGGTTTTGGCACGTAAAACCCCAGAAAGAAGAATCACGCAGATGAGTTGAGGTTAGAGGATAATTTTAGTGTGTTTATCTAGTGTGACAGAATCCTCACGAATACCTTTATATATATAGACAGTCGACATCATATTGCAGAAAAAAAATGTTGCGTATTTCCCTGGAATCATACCGTATCACATGTCGGTATGTTTACTTTGAGTGTGTGTGCACTCTGTTGTATATTTACGTATTTATGAACATTTATTTTCTTAGTTGACTGTCTATGGTCAAGCAGTGTGTGATACTATTCTGATGCAGTAGTTTCTCATTCATGTTTGCAGTTTTTATAAGTGAGGCGCTGTCGTATTATGCGAGTTTTTTACGGTGAACCCCTTGCTAGTTGTCAATTCTATGGATGCAATCAATATTCTGCAGTTGTAATATTTGTTATATGCTATAAATAAATAAATACATAAATAAATAAATATCGCAGTTTCGCCCGAAAGGCGAAGCATCGATTGCGATAGCAAATTAGTAATGAGCTATACGGAGTAGGGATTGTAGTTTTATCGGCTGCATAAACTTGTCACATTCGCTTACTAACTGAAGGAACAAGCGTGGTGTCAGTGCGCACAAGCAAAAATGAATAGATCACACTCAATGACCGCAGACAACCGCTGTCAAAACGCTGGCGTGAGGAAGGGCGGCCGCCGCAGCGACCGAAGGTTCGTGCTGGTCTATCACTTCAACAGAAACTGAGCGGTGAAAGCACAGCGCATACAAAGGTGAGAGCCGTGTGGAGATCGCTTTCAAGATACGGTGCGCGCGACAACACCGACAGCCCGCACCGGCGCAAAGTACAAGAACGCATTTGTTGGCAGAGTAGACGCACCCCCCCCCCCCCCCGGCGTCCCACGCTCTCCTTCCCGTTTTCCTCCTTTCGCGTGGGAGATTGCGTCGCCAGTTCCCCTTGCGCCCGGTTGCAAGATACGCATTTGGTGCCGCAGCACAGCGTCACCCCCTCTCCCTCCTCGCTTACCCCCACGGCCGTTCGCGCGAGGGAAGTCGCGTTTGCTCTCCGCCGTGCGTTCGCTCTCCGTGAAATCGCGCGTCCCCCGCACGCTTTCACTCACACATACGGCGAGCGGCGGCGATTTTATCGCCCTTGGACTTTACACGGAACCTCACGGCGACGGCGACGCGGACGGCAGAAATCCGCTTGAAGTGTCCATATAATTTCTATCGCAATAATAAATAAATAAATAAATAAATAAATAAATAAATAAATAAATAAAAAGAGCACAGAAGGTAATCACACGCTAAGCATTTCCGAGTGTTTAAGCGGCCAGGGTTACGCGTGCTGCTAGATCTGCTAGGTTTGACATTTCTTGTGATGTGCGCGGCCCTTTCAGCAATTCCACGGGAACACCGAGGCGTGCCTCGCCAGGTTGGACTAAAGCACGCGTTTTGGAAAGGACTGGTCTTTTTCTGCGAAGCGGCGTTATGGCGGCCTCGCGCAAGGGAAAGCAGGTCACCAATCGCCCGCCAATAACGGGCACGCCTTCCGAAACACTGACGTCAACTGTAAGTGCAGGCTTCGCAACCATATTTCACGTTCAGCGTTGCCATACACCACATAAGGGGCGTATTAAAGGGACACCACGTTTTTAACATCTGTCGCCCGAGATTCGGCCATCCTTAGGAACCTGCGACGCTAACGAGTTTAACTTTGAAATCTGAATCTAGTTGTGAGCGCTCACGGAGAGACGCTATTGGGCCTGACTCGTACGGAAGAATTCAGAGTGACATTAAAGTTCTTGCACCCAATAGGACGCTTGCTGATACATGGATTTAACAAAAGACACCCAATAGGACGCCTGCAATTTTTTTTACTGTGTAGGCATGAAATAATAAACTAGAATGCGCGAAAGCCTACAGATCATAATAGTTCTGTCTCTAAAATTGGAAGCAATGGCTAAGTACCAAGACGAAATAAAATATAAAAATAAAATAAAATGCATGTGCGTTTGGCGTTCAGAGGTGGCGGTGTGGATGTGTGGCAAAGCTGTGCGCTATTTGGCGTCTCTTGTGTTGAAAATGCGCGATGGCACACGCAACAGTGTCTTTCGCCAAGGCGTTTGTTTAGGCTTGTTCGTGACTCACGGTTGTCCTCGAGAGCACAAAGACAAGTGACCCTGTGGATAGTGCGGTTTCTGTGTCCATTCGATGGCTTCAAGCTGTTGGTCAAGCATTTATATTGAGATCTGTAAAAACTGACTATTGGGATTTCTTACAGGGTAAGATTAAAGCACCGGACAATCTCTATAGCTCTTGATATGCGACGTTGCTCTCCGGCTGCATCACTGTACTTCCTTTAAGGATTTCTCACGCTATTCGTTGCATGAACCTCTGCATATGAGCAGCGAATGCACTTGTGCTTTTAAGAGCTCGGAGCGCCAGCAAGTGATAGAAACTCCGGCAGCAGAAGCCTGTTGCAAACAGGCCGTTAATTTCTCACGTGCCTTCATTCATTGTAGAATGAGCAGCTTCGTAGAGCGCGGTTCCGTTCGGCGTCTTTTGTAATTATGCGACGCGGTGAGAGTATAATTGATTGATGGGGTTTAGCATACGTGAGGGAGCAAGTGTCTATGAAAGAGGTCTTGGTTTTGGTCTTAACGTTCGAGTAAATAAATGTGTATACGCGAATATCATAGCATTCCGTTCCCACAAGAACGTGGCCGCCATGGTCGGGAGTCGGACTTGTGACCTATAGTGCTCAGCATCAAACCACCACAGGCACCGAGACACCTAAGGGCGGGCCAACCGCCAGTAACGGGCGAACAAAAAGTATTCTCGTCAAGCCAGATGATGATTGCAGAACATTTATATTACTGAAAAAGCACGGAAACGTTTTTATTGCCTATATTTTTTTCTTATGTGCTTGTTATTGACCATATACTTCGATCACATCAGTTTTACAATTGCTTTCGTCTTTCAAAGTGTAGCTTTCTTTGCGAACTTTCCCGTATTTTCCTTAGCGTGGTTGCTGGCTGGGTGCTGCTGGTGCTGTCTTACGGAATAACTCGTACGCAGAACATCGCTATATACCATCTTCAATACCTTCATAGGTGTCCAGGCTACTCGCCTTGTTTTCTATCAAATTACTCAGGGCAGAAAAAAAAGTTATACGTAAATATCCTCATTGCAACAAATATACGCCGTCAAGAGCCCAATTTATTTATTAAAATTTGTAACCTTTCTATTGCTACTTTCTCAAACCTTTTCCCACAATAGGATGGACCAATAAATAAATAAATAAATAAATAAATAAATAAATAAATAAATAAATAAATAAATAAATAAATAAATAAATAAATAAATAAATAAATAAATAAATATTTAATAGTGGTAAAATAAGAGAATACAATGCAGGTAAATACGCAGAAGGAGGTCCCAAGGTTACAGACCGCAGGCGGAACCTCCTATGTTAGTACACTAGAAAAACTGATAAAGCGCACATATAATAATGGAAACAAATTCAAAATGCTACTCTTAACAATACTTCTATTGTGCCAACGCCAACTACGTCTTTCAGATGATCGCTGTGTATGGGTGATGATTTCCATACGGGTGCGCGAGACCACTTGCACGCGCGTCAGTTTCCTTTACGCCAGAGATTCATGAATGAAATGGACAGAACCACTTCACGAAAGCTTCGCCTCAGAGCGATTTAAAACGCGCGTTGGATCAGGATAACGTTATTTTTTTTTCGCTTTGGACGAATTATTTTCTACCTACTCTTACTGTTCTCCTATTATGCGCATACAGGAAGCTGTTCGCGGGCTTCGCCTCTGCAGTCTTCACAAATGGGCGAACTTCAAAGGCTACGGTTTCGAGGTAAAATCCGCCGAGAAGGGCCACGGATTCGTCATCACCAAAGTCGACATCAAGAGCCCCGCAGATCTGGGCGGCTTGCGGAACGACGACAGGCTCATTGAGGTGGGAGCCACGTGTAATTTATCCTTTTTCTTTTTGTATGTAAGGAATATTGCAGTTAGGCAAGGCGTTTATACGTCGCCAGATAGTGGTACTTTTATTGAAGCTTTCTGTAGTTCGTTCTTTCTAAATACCTAGTTTTAGCTTTGATAGCTTTAGAAGGTAACCCTGACATGAAACAATGTAACATCACTATCGAGAAAATGAGAGCTCTTAATCAGTAGTTTTCAACCGTGGATCACCGTGGATCGTAGCCAACGTTGCGGTAAACACATTTACCGTGGCAGCACACGAAGGCACCTGTAAAAGGACAATGACGCCGTGTGCAACTGAAAAGAAAGCGACGCTAGTTCAAGGCAGCACAGAGAGCGATATATTTTTAGAGCGCAGCTCTTAGACGCCCGTTCCTGCGGTCAGTGTCCTTCGGCGTCCTCGGCGTAACCGAGCGAACGAGCACAGGATGAAAGAGCGAACGCGGAACGCAGCGGGGGATGAAAGACGGCGAGAGTGAAGGGAGTGCGAGGAGAAAGGCTGGGACGGAGTTGCAGCGGAAACATGAGGAGGAAAGCGGAGTGCCGGCAGCGACCAGGCATGCGGAGAGCGCGGAAACAAAGAGCTGGCGTGGGATTGGGACCCACTGCGCATGCGCTGGTTCACCTGCGCCGCCGCTAGAGCATGCGCTCCGCGCGAGCCACGCGTTCCCTTGTTCACGCTTTCTTTCTGAACGATGAGCGATGCAACCGGCATAAATGCTTCGTCTGCCGCTGCTGCTAAACGAGGTGTCCGAGGAGAGGCTCAGCGCCACCGCCGAAATGACCCCGTCATTTCGAATGAAATTATTTGCTACAGCATAGCTTGGCCGTGACGTCACTGGGGAGATAAAGCTCGGAGACGCCGTGACGGCGGCAGAGATCTCGTTGACTCTGTGGCGAGTACATGTAGCCCTGACATGGGACGACCAAAGAATTGATCTCGACATCTCAAGAAGCCGCTCATCTTGAAGCGCGTCACGCTGCCAAGCGAGTATCTGCGCGTCGGCGGCGAGCCGATTCGGAATACCGTGCAGCACTTATAATTTCCTAGCAAAACATAGCAAAACCTAGTAAAACCTTAAGAAGCTAGGTCGATCCCAGCTCCGCTGTTTACTCCAGCCTTGCACCACTATAGTGCAAGCTGCCTACATTTATTCCCCCTATATTTCTTCCCAATCTACACTATTATAAAATTCACTTCATTCGATTCTCCCTACCTCTTATTCTTTCCCCTATGTTTCGCCATCACACATGACATGGAGGGTTCCTGTCAAGGGGAGCTACGCGACCACGCAAGACGCACGGGGATAGGGACATAGATATATGCCGCTTTAGCTGCTCCAGATGAATGAATAAAGACACGTTGTTACAGTAGCTGTTCGTTAACTGTGCTTCGCCAGCAGGCCTGACACGTACGGTTCCTCCCAAGGCGATCGAAGCGATCCGACGCGAAGCGCGGGTTTGGGGGCTTAGGTAGATGCCGCTTTAGCTGCCCCAGACGAATGAACAATGGCACGTTGCTATTGAGAATTTGTTCTTTTGTATGCTTCCCCGTTACGGATTCTGCATAGGCCACTGTGGTCCTGTTTGAACAGAAGCCTAGCGTCAGTTCTCGCGTATGGCGCATTTACATCGGCTAGGGACGAACAGAGCAAAGCGAGTCCTTCCTTAGCAGAGTCCCCAGATTTTTATCTCGCAAATCACTCAAGCGCACGAGCGTCGGGCAAAGGTGGCGCAGATCTCGCACGTCGATGTGCCTTTACAAACAAATGTCGCAGCTTCGCCCGAAAAGCGAAGCATCAATTGCGATAGCAAATTACTAGAGAACTATTCGGAGTAGGGATAGTAGTTTCGGAGTAGGGATAGCGTTTTCACTCGCGCATATGGCGTGCGGCGACGATTTTATCGCCCTTGGACTTTATACGGAACCTCACGGCGACGGCGATGGTGACGACGACGGCGACGCCAACGGCAAAAATCCGGTTGGAGTGTTCATAGAGGGCGCGATCTTGTACGCGTTCCAAAATGGAACGGAGGCAGTCCGTTCCATCGAGCCGCACACGATTGGTCAATTTGATCGTCATGGTTCAAAGTGACCAATCGTGTGCGGCTCGATGGAACGGACCGCCTCCGTTACATTTTGAAACACGTACAAGATCGCGCCCATAATTGCTATCGCAATAAAACGAAATACGCGTCCCAATATCGTGCGACCGTGCGATAACAGCACGAAGGACTACCGCTAGTCTTAGCACGAACGACGCTATACGACTAGGTTCGTCTAATCTTCGACACTGCGCAAAGAAGGTTTCAAAGTTGGATCACCTACAAACGCGGGATTTTTTAGCAAGCGACTTTCTTTTTGTCATCGTGGTCGAACTTTCATTGCCGATACGAGGGTGCCGATGTAAAGGGCGTGTGCCTTATCTGGTCGTGTAGATCTGTAGCTAGATTTGATTAGCTGTGCACGGAGAAGTCGGGAGAGTAAAGGTCCCTCATTGAACTTCATTTAGCTTTTGGACCGTCTGCTACGGCGAGGCAACACTCAAGGGCTCCGCAGTTTAGAGTTCAGGCATCAGTGGGGTCATCGGCGAACAGACGACGCGCGGAACTCTGGCGCCATCGCGTAGCCATCGCCGCCGCCGAGCCCGTCTTGTGCGGCACTACGCTTTTCTTCTCACGCTTTCGCCATACCCTCCTCCTCCGCTTTCCGCCTTACGGTTCCGCTGCACCCTCCTAACTCGTTTCCTCCTAGTGCAATTTCCGCGATCGCCGTCTTTCATCCCCCGCTGCACTCCGGTTTCGCTCTTTCATCCTTCGCTGTGGTCGTTCGCTCGGTTACGAGGGACGCTCGCCTAAGGGCGCGTTCACACTGAAGACATTCGGCGTCTGGAGAGGCGCGGAACCCAGTTCGGCGGCGGCGAGATCCGCTGGAATAGCCTTTTCCGCGCCGATCGGTCTTGGACCGATTTTTGCGGCAGCTGCCGCCGCATTCCCTTACCGCGGGCCAATCGGAGCGCGAGTAAGAACTTCAAAGATGGCGGCCGAGTCGGACGCGCGCGCGTTGTCGCAGTCATCGAAGTCTGTCGCGACGTCGGAAATGCTGGTTGAATTGGTCCGAAACTTAGATGTTGTCCCGAAAAACAATACATCTCAACTTACTCTCGGTAGTACCCCATGTCGCGATCTCGCAGAAGGGTTAGTAGTTTGATGGCGTGACTAAGCTTTTCGCGCTCTTGCAAAGCAGGACGAACCTACCACCGCCGCTGGCGTCGTCTCTTCTGCGAATGCTTCTGCGCGTCATGCATCGCCAGAAAGCTGCTTGCCAACAAGCCTAGCAGTACTACCTCTTCTTGCTCAGCGTTCATTGTCGTCGCTTGCAGCGATGAGGCGCGAAATAAAACCACGCGAACTCTACGCAAGCGGAGATAACTGCGCAGTTTCGAGGCTGCGGGCACATCCGGTATATCCCGCGCTTGTTTGGAGGTTAGCGCTTTACACCGCAGATGGCGCTGTATCGTGTTCCGGCGGCGCTTTGTTAGAGCAGTGTGAACTAGAGCACTTCACGTGCCGATTTTTTCAGCCCGGGCCCGTTTTTACGTTAGGCGGCCCGCCAGAGCCCGATAAAAACTTTTATGGCAAGACCCGGGCCCGGCCCGGGCCCGAAAATAATCTACGTTACCCGCCCGGCCCGGCCCGCCAGCCCTTTACCTTAGGCGCGAGCCCGGCCCGAGCCCGACTCGAAACCGGCCCGAACCCGGTCCGAGACCGAAAAATAATGTTTTTCAGAGTTGAGACGCCCGAGAATAACTCGCTGCACGTTACATGCACACCACCAGAAAGCCCGAGCCCAGCCCAGGCCCGGGTCAAAAAGCACACGCCGAGCCCGGCCCAAGCCCGTGAAAGAACTGTTCTAGCCGGCCCGGGCTTTCGGGTAAGGCCGAGCCCGTGCAGTGCTCTAGTGTGAACGGCGCAAATTTCGGCGGCAGGAGAATTCCGTTCGCTGTAGACGCCGGATTCCCCAGTGTGAACACGACCTTGAGCTGCGTTATAGAAAAAAACCGCGCAACCGAAAAATTATTCTTGGTCATTGAATGAAACCACAACCGCTCCACCAGTAAACTCGATCTAACGTCTCAGTTGACCAGGACGCTAGCAGATGTCCACAGTCTCTCGTTGCCATCTTCTGACCTCCTCGTTAGCTCAGGTGGTCACACGAGTCAGATTGCGCGCGTCAGCAAATGTATCGCGAAATGAAAACACGTATGGAGCTGTGCTCAAATTTCTCATTAGGGAGTATCCTAATCATCGGTTAATTGTTTCTTTTTTCCTCTCATATATTTTCTTCCAATCTGCACTATTATATCATTTACCCATTCGATTCTGTAGTGTCTGCCCTTCTTTCCACTATGTTTCGCCATCACACCTGACGCGGAGGGTTCCTGTCAAAGGGAGCTACGCGACCCACTACGAAGCGCGGGGATGGGGACATAGGTATATATCCTCACCGTAACAACATATAGATGCTGCTTTAGCTGCTTCAGATCAATGCATATTGACACGTTGTTACAGTAGTTGTTCGTTGCCTATGCTTCACCAGCAGGCCTGACGCGTAGGGTTCTCAGTCTAGCACTGGTCCCGGATGTAGTTTCCGGACCAACTGACGTGCTTGCTATTTGAGGAGGCCTATTTGGTTCCCCCTGAGCGTTATTCTGCAGTTAGATCGAGTTTGACCATCCTCCTTCGCATGAGAGTTATGCCCACAGTTCCGAGAATATTTCCAAAATGGGCGCGTGGAACGTAGGTCAACGGCACTTCGGTGGATGGCAAGACGTACCAGGACGTACTCGGCCACATCAAAGAGGACCCGACCAAGGTGGAGCTGCTGGTCATCGACCTTGAGACGGACCAGGAGTTTAGGAAACGCCATGAGGTTCCGAGCAGAAAGTCGCCCAGATTGGTGCGCAAAACAGCGCCCGCCGAGATGCCGCGTCCGACCACTGCCCGCGAGCACAAGCCAGTGGTGAGCAGCACCCGGGCCTTCTCTTGGCAACACACGATAAACGAACACTATAATTACAACTCAACACTCTATACTGTATGAACAGCCTTGCCGTATATGCTCGGGCATTGTTATTATAGTGCGAAGAGCACTAGTTGAAAATTGTGATTAAGGACCGTATCGTAATCATTAGCTGTAAAAAGCAACGCACGCACTTAACGCAGCGCCCAACAAACGTACTATAAATAAATATAAAAAAAACATTACACGCAGAACTTCCTGTTTATCTAAACGATGCGTAATTATTTGCTACTAACCATCAGCTGTCTCGTCGTCTTATGCTGCTGTGTTCGGTATAATTGCGAGAAACGCCGTGGAAGAAACGTGAAATGAAGAAGCGCGGTTGCAACACCAAATAATAACTTAGACCAGCATGAGGCGACGAAGAAGAGGCGATAGCAGCAAAATCCACTCATATCATATGATGGCGTGTTTGGATGATGCCGCTGCTTCGTGGAAGATGAGCACTGACCTATGCGTGCTGCAGTACGTGGCGTAATTGAACAGTGTCACGTTTAGTAGACCTCGTAGGTAGACGTGGTCGATGGCGCTGGCTTCTCTAGATGCGAACCATTATCAAATGTGAACAAACGTACCCCGGCGACGGCTGCGTATGGCGCGGGCCATATATCTTGAAAGGAATCTGCAATGGGGACAGAGTGCGCAGAGTGCTGATAGCTTCGTGTGCGCTGTTCTCACCGCTTAGTTTGCCTTGAAGCGAGAGGCAGCACCAGATGGCAGTGGGTGGGTCCCTCCGTCTAGGGTCCCACTGGCGATCACGGCATGCCGGGCTTGGTCGAGAAGGGCCAACTGGTCCTCCCTGACTGTGCTGGCTAGCCACACCTCCCACTGCCTACTGTTGGAGTTTTGACCCAAAAGGGGTGACTGGATTTCTTGTGGCCGACCCTAAAGTCAATTTACTCGCTGCTGCGGGCCATATCTTTAAAGCGACCGTCTTGCGTGACGGGCCGACTAGGAAGCGGTTCGAAGGGGTCGGCTACTGCACAAGGCGACCACAGAAGACGGTCGGGTTTCTTCGATGCGAAGGTAAAGAAATGCTTACGCATTTAAACTAACGAACATTGCACACCGCCGCCTCAGCGATGAGTGAAGCATCGGGCTGTGATGCCTAGAGAGTGCTTCGACGCACAGGCATAGCTGCTCAGGCAACATGGGAATGACGGGCATTACACAGATTTCGCTAAAGCGCCAACCACTGGCACACGTCGGAACCCGTCGGCGTGCGCCGACAAGCCAACGCGTCGGGTCACGCTGGTTGGAGGAAAATGGAACGCAACTATAGGACAAAGCTCAGACGAGCGCTGATGCTCGCTCTATAGTGCCTAGAATATACTTATTCAAGGCACTGTACTCGCTCCTAGGCGGCGGCGCACTGTTGCTTGATCATTTTGTCTTAAACCGTCCATGTATAGCCTAAAACAGCTAGCTGTAAACTGAGCTTGAAACAATACCTTAGTGATCTGTATGCTCTTGTAGACATTAAAAACACGTTGGATTAATGAATGTACGCCTGCCACAACAGTTTTTTTTACATTTGTAAGAAACAGTGCACAAGATATGAACATCAGCTTTTGCGCTCACGTTCGGTGCCCGCGGGGTCTGTCTTCAAGATATCCAACGCCTATGCAATCGTTTTGCTAACACGTGCACGACCATGTCATTTCATGTCAAAAGCCGCATCAAATGCTGCCATAGAATATTATTTTTGGAGGCTCATTGCACAGCCATTATCTAAGAAATAGGAGCGCAAGGTATAATTGAAAAAAACTTTGTTAGAAACACAGTTATGCTAGTTCGTCTATGAAAGAAACATAAAAAAGTGGGTTCTGAGAAAATCAGCAAAAAGAATTGAAATGCCTGTAGCGCTCACAAAACATTTAAAATAGCAAAAACTCACCAAATTGGTAGCTTGCCTCTTCCTGAGTTTTCAGTTTGCCTCGTCTTGCCAAGGAGCATCTCATTTGTTTTTCTAGGTTGTTTTGAGGCATCAAAATTGTAGCGAGAGGCCTTCACATTGAGCAGCTTGTAACATAATTGTAATAGAATTGCAGCAGCATTGTAAGTATAGTTTTCACTGTGTAGAAGCCATGTTCTATTGTAGCGGGTTTCAACATGCCAAGTCTGTCTTTCTCGACATTAATAAAATGACAGAGAGCGTCAGATACTACTAACTTGAGGATCGGAGTGCTCTAAAAGGTGTATTTGGTTGCCCTTTGCGAACTCGTAGTATTGAAGTACTTATTCAAGGGAAGACAATTTCTTACAGAGTGCCAAGATATATAATTGTTTCCCTCCAGTGCAGAGACGCATTTCAGAAAACAACAGACAATTTTCACATCAATTACCAATTTTCAAGACTTCCTAAATAATTCTCTGATCGGGTCCTTCGCGCACACACCATTGATTCCCAAGAAACTTTTTCCCTCACCTTCGCCTGTCTGATATTTCCCATAATATAGCTACTAGCATAAATTATAAACCTAAGTATAAAATACAGCCGAAGAAAGGCAATTCGCTATGTATTTAAACCACAGAACACCAGGATACTGGAAAACAACATGTTTTAAAGGTTGTGCACCCGCCTTTTGAGAGTTTGTTTATCACAGGTGGAAGCAAGCTGTAAAGCTTTTGAAGGCTTACTACTTTCTTGAACATAATATTAATGTTAGGGAAATGCCACACAATCAGAGCATTTTTTATCATCAGCCTATATTTATGTCCACTGCAGGACGAAGGCCTCTCCCTGCGATCTCCAATTACCCCTCTCTTGCGCTAGCTGATTCCAACTTGCGCCTGAAAATTTCCTAACTTCATCACCCCACCTAGTTTTCTGCCGTCCTCTATTGCGCTTCCCTTCTCTTGGTACCCATTCTGTAACTCTAATGTTGCAGCGGTTATCCATACTACGCATTACATGGCCTGCCCAGCTCCAGTTTTTTCTCTTAATGTCAATGAGAATATCGGCTGTCCCCGTTTGTTCCCTGATTTACACTGCTCGCTTCCTGTCCTTTAACGTTAGACCTAACATTTTTCTATCCATCGCTCTTTGTGTGGTCCTTAATTTGTTCTTGAGCGTCTTTGTTAACCTCCAGGTTTCTGCCCCATGCTAATGGGTCTTTAATTTTTCAATTCTCTAACGTCTCCCTTCTTATGGTTTAGTATAATTTTGGCATTCTTCCAGTTCTCTGGTACATTTGACGTCTTGAGACATTGCGTGTAAAGGACCGCAAGCTTTTCAAGCGTGATATATCCTCCGTTTCTTAATTAATAGATTGTTGTTGCATCTTCTCCAGCCGGTTTTTCCCGGGTCATGTCTTTACATTGGTCATGTCATGACTAACGACCACGCCCTCTGCTACAGAGGTCTTCCAGTTAAGTGAAAATGCGAGGTAGGATTTCTAATCCTTAAGTACATATTACATAATTATTTACATAATTAGGTACATAATTGATGAATTCCACAACATTAATGAGAGGGTGGAAGTCGTCGTAAAGAAGCAGGAGAGGATGTATAGAATAAAGGTAGTACAAGCCTAGCTATGCCAGAAACTGCAGTCACGATGATGAAGAAATGGAACAGTTTTATGAAGATTTTGAATTAACGATGAGAAAGGTGCAGACTCAGTATCTGGTAGTCGCGGGCGACTTGAATGCGAAAGTTGTTGGCAACTGCGGTAGTTGTTGGCAGTCACAATCAATTGGCAACTATGGCATCTATTCTAGGAACACTAGAGGAGAGATTCTGGTAGAATTCGCGGTAAGGAATGGGCTCCAAATAATGAATACCTTCTTCAGGAAGCGCAGCAACAAGAAGTGGACCTAGAGAGCCCTAATGGATAAACAAGAAATGAAATAGATTTCATACTCTGCCGATCCCAGCATAGTGCTTGATGTAGAAGTGTAGGTACGGTAAAGTGCAGTGACCATAGATTAGTGAGGTCTATGATTTCCCTCAATTTGAAGAGAGAACGAGTAAAATTATTCAAGACGAAACAGGTAACCTAGACGCAGTAAGAGAAAAAGCAGACCAATTCAGGCTGGGACTCGCAAACAAATATGCAACTTTAGAACAGAAAGATGAAGATAACATAGAGGTGATGAATGAAATCACAACTAGGCTGATCTCAGAGGCAGCAATTGATGTGAGAGGTAAGGCATCAATGCAACCAGTAGGTAAACTCCCGCAAGTAACAAAGGATATAATAAAGTGTGTCAAACTCAAGAGAGCAGATAGGATTCGCTGAAGTGTCAAAACTGATCAACCAGCAGAAATAAAGGACATTCAGAATTTTAATGTAGGAAAGATTGAGGAAGCCGTAATATATGCACGCAGTATGAAATCAGTAAGAAGAAAACTGGGCGTTGGACAAGGCAAGATGTATGTACTAAAAGGTAAGCAAGACAATATCATCAGCAATTTCGATGACATAGTAAAAGCAGCGGAAAAATTCTATACTGTACAGTACCCAGAGCAACTAAGCTACTTTCATTCGAAGTAGTGATGAATCGGATACAGAGGCTCCTTGTATAACGAGAGATGAAGTTGGAAGGGCCTTACAAGGCATTCTTTATGTTACACATCAAACGTAAATCAAATTGGTATCAGTTTCCGTGTCACAGACACTGGCTTGGTTTAAAGTGTCGCTGTATCTTTTGAAAGAGGCTTTGCAGGCACATAATTTTCGCTGCAAAAATGTCCATCACTGAATGATGAAAGTAATTCGGCAAAAGGTAGCAGTTCACTAAGGCTTTCAAAAACAAGTCCTGCTTTCAACTTGGCGTCATACTTTCAACCAGAATTTATGTCCTTTCTAGCATTGTAATACATAACTGTATCGTCGGAAGTAACATTGAGTTATGCTATCTTAAAGGTACGGTGGCAGCTCATTGGCACTGTATGAAAAATTGCATATAAATAAAATGTTTTCGCAATTTATGCACTGCACAGGTACACACAAAACTCAGCACGCTTGTGGGGCTTAAGTACAGCTTTCTTGTTTGCTTGCATTTGCTTGTTCGCGCTTTTTACCTTTTTTAAATACATAAAACCACCAAAGACGAAGCGTGGCATAAACGATGCCTTTTAGAAATTGGATGCTTGCTGTTTGTAAACTTTCGAAAAAAATGAAACCTTAACTGAAGAAGAAAAATAAATAATATGCTCAGCATTGAATGAAGCTCTTACCGTGTGTAAAGATGTTGTGCATAAGCGGTTAACTTGATGCAGCAAGGAAGTGAAGGTTAAGCAGTCAGTGTACAATTCCTTATGACTGGCATAAATGCAGCAAGTATGTATAGCACTCGCCTTATGCAGATATATACTCATCAGACGTTATCAAGGAGAATATTTGTATAAAAGCAAATAATTTACATTGCTGATAAGACACCTGATGCCAAGTGAAATCAAATTACATTCTTTCTTGCTGGCCTGGGTTGCCAATTTGTTGCCCCTTTTCTACTTAGACATACCATAGTCAGCACATAAACACTGTGCGACGCATTACGAAAGTGAAAAAAAAATGAATCAGTACCTTGACAAGCATGCTTCGTTTCTCAGCCATGACAGAAAACAAGGGCGATCGACTCGAGACCGTTTGATGCTGTCAGCAACAGACATGCGTGTTTCATTTTGAATCTTTCTGCTATGTAAAAAATAAGCTCGCACAGGATAAATGAACTATTGTAAGCTCTACTCGGGTTATTTGAGTGATTTGGGCATGGGCTGCGTGTTATGTAGTAACAACCTAGCTAGCTAATGCACAGCTATATTTTTAGAAAATGAAGCAAAGTGCATAGCATAACACAAACAGCTGGCCAGTACCTGCATTTTATCTGAAAGCAAACTTAGCTTATCAAGTGACTAATCTTCGCAGTGAGTTCAGTGATTTCATGTTGTGTGAAAAGGTTGATGTAGTAAGTAGTTTTGTGTGTCTGTCTTAATTAGTAGCTGCTTTAACATGAACGTGACAATAAAATGAAGTCAAGGCTCATATTCCGCAAGACAGGGCAGCCCGAAAAAATTCTGGAAACATTTGATGCCATTCAGAACACGGCATGAGCGACCGCGCTGCCTTGTGGACTACAACATTATGATGTTGGGATGCTAAGCACGAGGTCGCGGGATCAAATCCCAGCCCCGGAGGCCGCATTTCAATGGGGGTGAAATGCGAAAACACCCGTGTACTTACATTTAGGTTCATGTTAAAGAACCCGAGGTGGTCCAATAATTTGGACCACCTGGGCCACTTGAAGCGAGCGCTTAGCCGCGAGCTGACGCTAACTCCAACCTTGTTCGACAGGTGGCGCAGCAAAGCGCTCAGGGAGATACGGGAGGCGATCGACGAACGAAAGAAAGCATCACGAGAACACAGGCAGACAAAAAATGCAGAGTTGCTCCAGGATGAAACAGACAGGAAATGTGAAATATAGCACGGGAAAAAAACCATTGTTCAAATATTAGTTCAAACAATGATTGAACGTGAAAGTGAACGTTGGTTGTCAGAAATACGTGATAAAAAAGAAGGCAGCACCCAGAATATTGTGGAAATACATTTACTTATTAGGCAGGAAGTCGAGAACCGTACAACAACATATCCTTGACAAAGATGGAGACAAACTGGAAGGGGATTCGGCAATAAATTATGGTCAAAAAATAACAGCCGAGTCATTTCAGGGCAATCGCGAGGTGGTCTCTGAGGAGAAAAAGAGAATGAACGAGAACCAAACGAAAAGGGAGTTGGTGCTGAGTAACTTCAACTGGAAGAAAGCTGAAAAGAAAATTCCTAAACGCACAGCCACAGATTTAGACGAGGTTCCCGTTAGGCTGTATAATGAGCTAGGACCAATAAGTACGGAAGCTCGGTTGAAAGCAGTAGAAAAATGCTTACAAGAAAGGCGAATACCAGCCAATTGGCGACAAAGTAAAATGAATTTAGTTTATAAAGGTAAGGGGGAAAAAGGTATAATTAACTCGTATAGACTGCTGACCATTACATCGGTAATGTACAGGTTAGCAATGCAAGCGATTAATTGAAGCTGCAAGCACGGGCAGAGAATAATGGCATATGGGAGAATTTCAGAATGGCTTCAGAATCGGTAGGCGTCTGGATAATAACTTATTTGTCCTTACTCATTGTATTTGACATATGCTGAGAAGAAAAGAGACCGCTATATGTGGCTTTTTTTAGACATTACCGGAGCGTATGACAACGTAGACCGCAACATTTTATGGGATATTGTGGAAGGGGAAAGTATTGGCAACGACTGTATACAGCTATTGAGGGAGATTTACCGAGAAAATACCGTTTGCGTTGAATGAGAAGGAATGAGGAGCGAGGATAAAGTTAATATAAACAAGGGACTAAGACAGGGTTGCCCTTTATTCCCGCTGCTGTTTATGATGTACTTGGTAAAGATGGAAAGGGCGCTAGAAGGAATCAATATTGGGGTTAAACCTCTCATAAAAACAATCCCGCACAATAGTTGAGCAGCAGCTTCTAGGTTTATTTTATGCGGAAGACATTGTGTTGCTTGCAACAAGCAAAGTGACATGAAATGTCTGTCCAATATCTGTGGAGAAAAATGTGAGAATTTAGGAATAAAATTGAGCGTTAAAAATCAGGTTTTATGGTATTCAATGAAAACAGGGAACAGACACTGTTGATACAGCTAGGGCAAGGCCTACCTCGGGCAAAAGAACACAAATACCTGGGTGTATGGATAAACGAAGGCGATAGATACCCGGAGACACAGAAAAAAACAATATAGCAAAAGGGAAGGAAAATGCAGCCATAATGAAGTACAGAGCAATATGGAAAAACAATAGGTATGAGGTGCTCCAGGGTATGTGGAAAGGTGTAATGGTTCGAGGGCCAACATTTGGAAATGCGGTTCTTTGCTTGAAGTAAGGGGTACAATCAGGACTCAATGGCAACCAAAGGTCAATGGGACGTCTCGCATTGGGCGCTCACGGGAAGGCTTCTAATGAAGCTGCGCAGGGTGATATGGGCTGGACCAATTTTGAAGTAAGGGAGGCTCAGAGCAAAACTGATTTTCAAGAACGACTGAGGAATCTGTAAGAAAGTAGATGGAAATATGGAAGAAAGTAGTGTTCAGGTATTTGTACAGGCAAAACATTGACTCACAGTGGAGGAAAAGAACTAGGAAGCTTAGCAGCAAGTATGCGACCGGTATGGTCGCATACTTGCTGTTAAGCTGTTAACTGCATACTGAGTTATGGATGGATGTACGGACGGACGGACGGACGGATGCTATGAGCGTCCCCTTTGAAACGGGGTGGTGGGTTGTGCCACCAAGCTCTTGTTATTTCTTTGCCTAATGTCCTACCTTTATTTTTGAGAGAACACACAACTACACTCTTAGCACGGTAACGTTTACTAAAGGGGTAATTTCTCACAAATTTGTGCACCTACAAAAAAGTTACATAGTAGCGTTTATTTAAGTAACCTTTAATGAAGGGCATACTCTCACAAACTTGTAACCTATAAAATAAAAGGCTACGTGTACTTATACTAAAGGTTACAATATAGTAACCTTTAGTATAGGCACACGTACCCTTTTTGTATGTAACCTTTCGTATAGGCATAGAGTCTTGCAAGGTTTCACACGTGCGCCCTGCGCATGTACATGAATTTAGGACATTGATTCGTCGGCCAACCACCAAACTTCACCGCAATGCACTAGCGTAACTCACTGAACAGAACTTCATAAAAATTCTACTTCAAATGATCGGCCGAATTCCTACAACTTTCGGTTACCAACGTCAGGAGGATGCTCTCCTGAAAAGTATAGGCATTTAAGGCACTTAGTCATAACTTCTCTGCTGCGTTATATTTGAGCTTTGGTCAAGGTTAAATCACTGCTATACCTCAGCAGGCAAATTACGACTAAGCGCCGTAAAAGCTTATGTTATCGGAAAAAATATCCTTTCGGCGTAGCTAACGGAAAGTTGTTGAACTTCGGCAGATCTTCCGAAATACACTTTTTCTGAATACGCTGCTCCGTGAGTTACGCTAGTGCCCTGCAGTTAAGTTCAATGGATGGCCGAAGGAGCAATGCACAAAATTCATTTGCGTGCGCAGAAGGACGTGCGGGTGAAAACGTACAAGACTTGATGCCTATACGAAAGATTACAGGAAAAAAGGTTCCTAAATATGGCCGCAGGGGTTATGCCCTAATTTCTTAGACATGACTCATTGTCTAAAACTAAAAAATATTCAGGTCTTAAGACAAAAAGACATTTTATTGCTGTGAAAACTTCATAGCGGCGACAGACAGCATTTGCGCGATACTCAATACATTTGGGAACAAAATTTTACTAATTAGCTTTTTCATTTCTTTGGGGAAATGTAGTTGCATATTGAAGGCAGCCGGTACTGAAAGCATACCAATTTGCCATCACTGTGCCTGGCACCAATTTCGAGGAATTGAATCTGCAATGAAGTGCGTTGCTGTTTCAGTTATTCTTTCTGCACAACCTGCAGCAAAATTCTGTAAATACCTCAGTTGGAACAGCAATCCATTTTATGGCATGTTTGCTGCAAAATTCTGTGGATATCTCAACTGGAACAGCAATGAATTTTATGGCATGTTCCCAGTATGTGTCTTTGAGACTATTTTGTGGCAGAATGCTCCAGCAACCGGATATGGAGTGCTGATTCACCAGCTCTGCCGTTAACCACGACATGCTAATCAGTCAAACATTGGCGCCATTCGTACTAAAGATTATTATTGAAATTCTGTTGCGATGACTATAAAACTTGTTCAGCAGAAATCAACATTTCGTCTCAAATTATCTTTTTTTAATATTCATGGACAGACTGGTTAACAACGTATAAACCTTTGCCACCTTGCTATTTTACAGCGCAGGTCATTTACACAAGGCAGCTTGCAGGAATGAGTATAGAATGCACAATGCAGCAAAACAGCTGTACCTTTTGAAATAAGCTGGCACATAATTGGTAATTTTGGATTAAATGTGCAAAACACAAAATAATTGATAAAATACACAGTATGTTGCTTTTGTATACTGGTGAATGCATTGTATAAAGGTTCGTCCCGTAACATTTTTCTTTGCTGCGGACCATGGTAAAAGTTTTTTGTAAAAAAGTATGATGTCGTAATCACAAGATAATGAGATTTCTAATAATTATATTTTGCACAAGTGGAAAGCACAACTGAAAAGGCGGCACATTTCAGAATGAATACGCACTTCTGCATGCAACATTTCTTCTATCGAAAAAAATTATAGAGGTATGAGACGGCAGCACCCACATTGTGGAAATGATGTGAGTAGCAGCTGTGAGAAGGAAAGCTGACACAAAACACTTAGGGAAAATGTCATGTTTACTTTATTTGCATATACAAAACAAGGTAACTCAAAGTTTTCCCTTCACAAGCAAAATAACATTTTGCCTTGGTCTGTTTTCTTCTCCACGGCCATGAAGCAGTAATGAAAAAACCTATGAGTACAGCGCTGCGTGGCATCACAAATTTCTACAGCATCACGAGGAATGGGGAAAAAAAAAGAAAGAAAAGTTGAAGGTTCGTGTACAATATGTTCAAATACAAATACATATAAGTTTTAGGCTTCCACGAGGAGGCCGATCTCATCCCTGTTTCGAGCACAATCATGTCTCTTTGCTGTTAGTATGTCAGTTGCTAATTTTCAGATTTCCTTGATGTGTATTGGAGCCTACAACGACAGAAAAGTAATCTTACAATCTCATAGTTATGTGTTAGCGTCGCCCTGCAAGCAACAGCTATTAACATGTAATGAAAGAGACATAAATAAACCACAAACAGATGAAAAACTACCACAGAACAAATAAATAAACACGCCTAAAGTAAATATACTCTTCTGTCTAGGAAATGTCGGTAACAATAAAAATTTAAGATGAAAAAACTGAACGAAAATTAATTCTCAAGTCAGTTCGTACTCCTCTCCAAATACAAAAGACAACACCGCAATAATGTGACAGTTTAACAGTCAAAACGGAATATCAAGTGATTACAAACTGAATATCAGCACAAAACACCAGTTCCGTGCATAAGGTCAATGTTGTGCGTCCGTACAAAAGTGCAACATAAACTTGAGATTTAAGAATAACCCACACGGGGACTGATAGTGATAAAAAATATTTAAGAAACAGTGTTTATGAAGCGAGCAAGTAGTTCACTTCAATAAAACTGAAGGATGCGAGCATGAGCATGAATTGACGGTGAAATATACGACAGACACACACCAGCAAATAAATAGTTGAACAGGAAGCATTGCTTACCTAGGTCACATTTATTGCTGTCTACGGCATTCATTACAGCAATCACAACACAAACGATGATCACCACTCTCAGGTAAGCGAAGAACTTTTACCATTGGCCATCGTCAATGCGTCTCGTCGAAGCGGCCAAGCAGCACGCCAAACATGTCCGTGCTCCACGCCGGGCGTCATGGCTTCTTTTCAGCGGCGCGCGCACCTTTAGGAGTCATTTTGGCTGTGCCACCCGTCACGAGTGACTCAGACACACAACACACTTGGTAAGCGCCCGCCACCAAATTGGAGAGCGTAAAAACGTGGGTAAAGCGATGAAATAACTAGGGTTGCCAGATGGCCCCAACAAAAAATAGCGAAATAATTTCAAAATGTAGCCCAACAATAGCCAGATCCAAATTTATCACGAGTGACAAGTAGCCAAAAACATACCCAAAACGTTTGATGATGTTCTGAAGGTGTCTTGTAGGTGGTGTAGATGGTGTTTAAATCTTACCGTGTATTTCCGTCTCCAAAATTTCTTTCGCCGCATGCAACCAGCACAACACTAGTCTCAAGGTCTGCGTAAATAATTCTAGTGAGAGCTGCCACTCAGCCGTGGATTTGGACACCACTAATTCGTACAATAAGCCGACTGATTTTTGTTCCGATTTTGTCATGACGTTAATGGTATTTATTGAGCCATGTTGCAAGCTAACTTTAGTTCATACCTCGCTTTACCCGTGGCATTTTTCTATAAGAGTCGGCCAAAATATTGCCAGCTCCAACCTCGAGGATCAGCTTCGGATGTTCACGATGGAGTGCCCAAGAGGCGGCCCGAGTTCAAGGCATTATGGAATAGGGATGCCTTGCCTAAGCTTGATTCATAAAACAAACATGTTATTTCTCTGCCGCTCTCTTTCTTTCTCTCATTTTTGTAATTTTTTACTCAGAAGCAGTTCGACACTGAGTCAACAAATGCACCCCCTTGGAGGCACACTGGACTCTGGAGAAAACTTGAAACCTTCACGCCTTTTCCTCGTGCGAAGAAGAGGCAGTTGTAACTAGAATTCGCTTTTGAGTGGAAACAAACAGAACGATCTGCTGGCCCACAACAGAAGAAGTAAATAAAAGTTTATATTTTATTTTTCATGCAGGTTATGGTACTGACAATAATCCTGGTGGTATTTGTATAAAAGACTTGAACTGCGCAATATTTAAACAGGGATTCAGTCGCAAGATTCGTGCAATATGAAAACGTGTACGTAAGTTTCTGTGAATGCAGGCACGAATGCGTGTGTTGTCATATTTCCGAGGGGGGCTGTGTACCTTACTTTCAGTATGACTTAAAAAAAAGATATGTAATTCCGCTACGGAACCTACAAAATTGATTTTATGGGTCGCGCACGGCTGTCATGAAGTTAAATACAAAGTAAGCCCCTTTGTCTAACAAATTCAAGCACTATAAATCAGAATATGAAGTCAGTAGAACACTGTGTATACCATTACAAACTGGCAAGAGCTTTGCCCTACCACTAATGCGATGTGTGCAAAAATAAAATATGGACGTAGGAGTACCACAAGCACCTATTATGTATATCGAACGCAGTTCTTTTCGTCATCACATCTAGAAAATACGCGTGAGCAAAGTACAATATATTGAGTAGTAAGACGAACAAAGAGGAATTACAATGATTATGAGCTTTCCCCATCAGATGTTACCAATGTTCATGCAGTGCTGTCGCGAACATGCAGACCCCAACTAGAGTAGAATAGTTCGTCTTGATCGTAAGTAGAGACTACTGCGCTTCGCTGAGCTTCGTACATAAAAAACCGTCGCGTTTCTCGTTGAAAGCGACTCGTATTCTCTCGTAATGTCACTGGGTAAATCAATAGCGCGATGATTTGCGGGAAAACCAAGCAATAGGCTTCGAGGAACCCTTGATAAACATTGAAGGACCACGGGCGAAAATAACGCGCCACGACATACGTGCGAATAATTGAGCTGTTATGTCAGTCCACATAATAGTTTGCAGTATAGCTGCCCAGCTGACACGGAACGCGCAATCGACAGCTGTCAGCCCCACCGTTTTTCTTACTGAACCACGCGTGAACCGGCAGCAAATGGCGCCGAAACCAAAACAAGAAGAGGAGAGCTTAGCGCTGGAATGACGTGAAAACATGGCAGCCATGACTTAACTCCATCCTCCCAGCGCCGACATTGCCTAAACACGCAGCCTTCGCGATTACCTACACATCTTTGCAGCAGCAATGAGCTTTGGGTTTTCATAAACCGGCGTTCCCGAGTTTTGTCAGTGTTGACGGGGTCCTCGGGACTCCGAAGTTCTTAAGACAAAAATAGCCCAAATATAGCCATGTAGCCAACTCAGAATTTTCGACGCCAACCCGCATAAGAAGTAGCCCAATTTGGCTATTAATAGCCCAATCTGGCAACCCTATTAAAAACGACAACACTGGCGATACTCTTCCCGGCATGCATCGCGAGAGCTGCGCAATGCAGATGAGATATGACGGCGCGTATGTGTGGCTGAAGCTGAATCGCGTTTGATTACGCCCCGCATCTAGCGCAACTAAAGATAATAAACTACAGTTCCGTCAAAGTGTCACAGGAACATATATATATATCAAGATGCTAATATTCTAATCTTTCAGGATGTTGCTGTTCGTTTGTATTTGTATGTTTTCTCCCTGCTCATTTGGCCGGCCGCCATTTTGGCCTCCCACCGTGAGCGCACGTTCATCTCTCTACGAGACCTTACTGGAGCGGCTGTCGCCCGCTGTCATGTGAATGTAGCGGCGTCTTTCTCGCGTGTTAGTGAGCGGGCGAAATGGGTGCGTGTCTGGCATTCTCTAATGAACCCAACATTTTCTGTAATTTAGGAACCACTGTCTCTTATACATCAAAATAGAAAAAAAGAGAAAATAAGAAAAAGAAAGCGCGGTGGAAAAAGATTCAGTTGCAGTGTGCAAGTAAGTCTGATTACGAAGCATCTTTCTCGCCCTGCAGATTAGTTATCCGACCTGCTCTACGCTTTGATTCTGTCGGTCGTCGAGGTTTAAAGTACTCTAGCGTGCGCCCACGTGCGGCCTTCAGTGTGCGCCCGCTGTTAGTGGGTGTCGCGTTTCAGGAGAATATAAAACAAACGCGAATATAGGGAGCATTGATACACAAGGGAAAAAAAAGAATATTGGGTACAATATATGTTCAATCACCATAATGCATCTGCTTTTAGGTTTTGTGCAGGTACACAAGTCTATGTTTTATACCACAGCCTAAAATGCCTGTATCGGTAGCGGGGGGCTTTCCATCACATTGAACCGTAGTGATAATTCATGCCAAAACATCGTTTGCCACAATATTCTCCGATGTATGTTCACTGTTTCTGTGGCTTCCTTTTAAATTAAAATGGCACGTATGCAGTAGAGATCAGTGACGAATGAATTGCTGCTTTCTGATCTTCAGCCTACGCTCGTGCAAATTAATTTTTTTTTACATTGCGAAACCGAAGAACCCTACTGGTATCAATAAAATATTAATTTAGTTCAACCAGCCTCATTCCCTCGGCTGCACAACATATCGTATAGGTTAGTCCCGGCTAAACACACCGCATCAGGATCGCAATACGACACAATAATATGTAAACTTCCAATCCATACAGTAGGTCCCCTAAGCCACGAATGGCAACTCCTTTAGAGGTGACAATCTAAAGGTTACAAGACATTTGGCGTTGCAGTAACCTTTAAAATATACGCTTCGGCACATGTAACCTCTAGCCGCGACGGAAATTCACGAAAACACAAAGATCAAGTTTTTTTAGTCACCGAGTAACCTTTATGCTATAAGGCGATGAGTAACACGAGAACATGGTGAGGGCAGGAGCCAACGTTTCGACAAGTGGACTTGTCTTCTTCTGGCTCCTGCCCTCACCTTGTTCTCGTGTTACTCATCGCCTTGAATCGCCATCTCCCGCATTCCCCTTGTTTTCCCTTTATGCTATAAGTTACTGGCAATTATAGGTTAACATAAACGTTACCGTGCTAAGAATGTACCAAAAATTGCAAGCATCAAACTTTTTAAACCATTACTGGGAACTCTGTTTCTGTACGTTTCCGTTGTTCCAGGTCTCCCCACTTTTCTGCCACCAAACCTCCAACCGCCTCTTACTAATCCGCATAGCGGAGATGTTTACTTTTCCCCCGCTATCCCTGAACCCAAGGGCTTCAAGGAGGTCAGAGGAGCCTAGACGGGCAGCTCGTTCCGCTGGCCCGTAAACCCACTGAGCTATAGCTCTTTATTAGAGAGTTATAGCTCAGCTGGTTTACGGGCCAGCGGAACGAGCAGGCGAGCGGAGATGGCAGCGAAGCGCCGCACGAAAGGAACAGTTTTAGCTCAGCGATCCCTCGCTCGGTTGAACTGAGCGCTTTGCTGCGCCACATGTCGAACAAGGTTGGAGTTAGCGTCAGCTCACAGCCAAGCGCTCGCTTCGGGCTCCCGATCGCGATTCTCCACTTCAAATCGTAAACGGCCTTGTTGCTGAAACCTCTCGCAGTATGCAGAGGTCCTCTTCAGTGGTGAAACACATCCGAGGCTTTTTCGCGTGCAGGCGAGCGAGCGCCGCGTTTGAATACGACGCCGTCGACATGAGGCTGCTAAGCCGTCAATGCTCAAAGGTTAAGTAGAGCGCATTTCCTGGGCAGAAGCTATGACGTCAGTCAGAGTGTACGTGCCCACAAACTGGTAAGGCGGTGTTGCGAGCATTTCCTTGCTAGAAGCAGGGGACAGCTGCGACTGCACTGAAGCCTGTCGTATCTTACGCGTCTCATAGGAAAACTTAAGGCCGGACCACACGTGGCTTATTGCGCACGCCTGGCTACGCGTCACGCGTCTGCGATGCCGTGCGCGCTCGTCCTACGCGTCTAGAAAGGAAAGACGCGCAGCCAGCGCGCGTGCCAGGCAGGACTTGATTTTGAGCGTCATTTTGAGCGTACGCGACGGAAGTGGCCACCTGTGCGCCGTCGGCACGTGGCCGGCATATAAGCTTCCGGCACGGGTTGGGTTGTTGTTCTTTCGGAATCGTGTTGAGACGGCTGAGTCACTCCTCGGAAACTCCGTAGGTTTTTTGTCCACGTAGGGAGCCTTCATGCAAGCGCTGAAACTGCGCTTCCATGTAGGCTCCCTATGTCCACGCGAATTGCAGCGCCATCCATGAGATGGATGCGAAACCAAAATCACTTTTACTTTTTTTTTTCTTGTCAACTCTCTCTCAGCTTTGTCGTTTCTCTCTCGCCTTCAACTATCGGCGGCGCGGCTGGCGCGGCCCGCGCTCGTCGTTGGCCGTGCTGATAACGGCCAAAACGGCAGCAATTTTTTTTCTGGCATTATGCGGTCAGTTTCGCGGTTTTCGCCTTCCGCGCTAGCAGTGTGGTCCATGTGTACCACACTGCTACACCAGTGTATACCGTTGTATACCGTTGCACGTTTGTCGGCTTTTCCCCTCAATGTCTCGCAGCTGTCGCTGTTCGTGTGTGGTTCAATGGTGTGCGAACACATCAAGACGAAGTGAGCCATGCGACGTGAAATTCTACGGCATCCCTAAAGACAACAGGTGAGCACTTTGCAGTTTACTTCCCGGTTTTTATTTGTGATAGTAATTGTGCGCAGTCGTACATGCATGGCTGTCCGGTGGTGAGCCAGCAGCTAGCTGATTTCACACCACAACGATGCAGTAAATCCTTATGTCAACAAGCAGCGAAAATAAAGTTTCTTTATAAATGTAGTACCACCTGTGCGTATCGCAAGGAACACGTGTGAAGGTGTGCGCTTTGCACTTATTTCTAGCTAATTGGTCGCCATCGTTTAAAAATGCGTTTCTGAGAATTAAGGTTGACATATCGCAACTAGTACTCTGCCACGACGCGAAACGAGCTCAGTTTTGTATGTTCCAACTGCGATGTTATAATTTATGATCTTCACTGTTCTTCAGGATGGAAGCGTTTTTAACCTACGCTGGAAGGATGGACCTAATGGGTTTGCCCAGAGACAAGGTCAACAACCGCAGAATATGCTCGGCACACTTCACGGAGGTGGATTTTATGGACCGAGCGAGAAGCAGGCCGTGACCGTGAGAAGCTATTCTGTGCATTGGCCATTAGAGCAATTACAATAAATGTTTTTTACATGTGCGTACATGAAACACCATCCCCGTTTGGTCGCATTCTATAGTGTGTTGCACTGTCTGCTCCATTTCTGGTTTTCGCAAACGAACACAATAAAGTGAGTCGAAAGAACTGTTGTGTTGTGAGTGGAATTGTTTTTTAATACAATTTGGGCACATGCTTGCTTGATTGTAATAATGAACGCGACTGCATGCATGAAAACGCAAAAAGAATCCACTGCGCGCAAGCACGAATGCACGAATGGCACGGCCGGACAGGAGAGGACCGCGGAGTGCGCGCTTCGGTCCGGCGGTGCGTCTGATAACTAGAGGCCGGATCTTTAGGCATTAAAAAAGCGCTTTTTAGGCGCCAAAAATAGGCAGGCAAAAGAACGTTTTAGGCCTCCAACGTCGTAAATAAAGGCTCAATAAATTTTTACATAAATGCATATAATTTCAAACGAAGACGTGCGCGACTTGCATCTACGACAGGAAAACAAGAAATGCTATTGTTTATAATGGCACAAATGCGCCAACAGCTGGACATAGCCGTGCAATTGTCCCATAAAACTGCTGGACTAATGACGATCAATTGGCTTAATTCAACAAGCAGACTGCTCATATTCATGTTCGATGGCCACTGTACTCGAGCGTCTCATGTAGTGAAACAGGCATGAAAAAGAACACTTGAAAGCTGGGACTACTGGTTAAAAAAGCGCTACTTTATGTCTGCCTTACGCAATTAAATTAAGATACACCAAAAACAGACAAATAAGAAATGCAAGAGAGACTACGATCTATTAAGAAATTAACATGTTTTTGCATTACGACTCTTATGTACAACTCTGGCAATTTTATCATATACAATGACATCTGAATTGTACAGGCGATACAAGAGAGGATGCCTTAAGAAGGTTTTTGTTAATACGGGCCCCAACACTGCCAAATACACTTGCGCCCATTTGAAGTGCACATGTTTGAAAAAATCTGTTCGGAGAGCATGCGGAACGTAGTCTTAGAATCACTGTGAAGATTGTGGAAGCAATAGCAAACTACCACCATCTCCAGATTTTTACATTCAAAATCGTGCCTCTTGTCACTTGGCATTTTGTGCGCTGAGAAGGAACGCTCGATGGCGGTGAACACCTTACAAAGTAAATTACAAACAAAACAAAAGCCGCGGGCACATCACATTTTTCTTTCTTCGTTTGCTATTCACCCTCCTTTCCCGTGACGGCCCTCCGCGGTTTCGCATTCGCCAACCGCTCGCGCCATGTCAGCGCGGCGGCGTATACTGGCCGGCGCGTCCCATGTCACTGCTGCTAGCGGTTGTTTTCCGGGAGCTGGTTGAATTAGAGGACTAGGTTGAACCCCATAGAGAAAGACCCAGTATGTTCCTTGGCAAAGAACCGCTTTTATTGCGATAGCAATTATATGGACACTCAAAAGCAGATTTCTGCCGTCGGCGTCGCCGTCGCCGTCGCCGTGAGGTTCCGTATGACGTCAATGGAGATGAAATCGTCACCGCACGCCGCCGAACGCTGTATGTGCGAGTGAAAGGGCGCAAGGGACGCGCGCTTTCACGGGGAGTGAACGCACGGCGGAGAACAAACGCGCGTTCTGCTGCCGTGCTCCCTTAAGGGCTGCAGAAGTAGGCGTCTCTTTCCTCCTTTACAATCACCATATATGTAGAGCAAACGCGCCTTCTTCGGACGCACGAAAGGCCGTGGGGGGAGGGGGAGGGAAGGGAGGGGACGTTTAGCTGCGGCACCAAGTGCCTATTTATATCAGAGGCTCCGGCAACAGTCACCAACGCCGCACGCATTTTGAGCGAACGCGGGCAAAACGCCGACGGCGTCGACAACAGTTCTGCGTGTTGCCGGTGCTGCTGCATGTCCAAGCTTATACAGTTGATAAAGCTACTATCATTGCTCCGTATAGCTCTCTACAAATTTGCTATCGCAATTGATGCTTCGCCTTTCAGGTGAAACTGCGACAACTTTTTTTTAATACCAAAGCAGTCCTAGGTTTTTTGAATGACGTGGTACTACATGTGATTAGCCCTAGATATTCGTAGCACATCCTCCCACCTAGAGGATGCTGTTGCGATAGTGCTCAGTATAGCACATGCCTCCAGGCGTTTATGTTCAAGGGCTTTGTTGAGGCAATAGTGCTTCATGTCAATTTTCGCGTCAGACATACTTTGCAAATAGTAACATTTATTTGCAATGCATATTTCATGCTCATAGCACATGCCATCAGTCATTTCCATAATCTTATTACCTGTAGATTTTATGCACTTTACAGTGACTATTTTAGGCCCCCTTACAGCCACGTCATATCCACCACTCGTAATTCATCGCTTCAATTCAAACTCATTAACACTGGCCTGGCGCTCTTTGGCCATTATTATCCCTTGCGCCATTAAACCCCATATATCATCATCACCACTGGCCTGGCGCTTTTTGGCCATTATTGGCCCTTGCGCCAATAAACCCCATATATTATTATTATTATTATTATTATTATTATTATTATTGAACCCCATAGAGTTCCGAACAATGTTGCCCGGTAACATGAATAACGATCTCTAACTGCACTCGCAAGCGAAACTTGAGGCTAAATCGTGTTCATATAGGTGTCGATATTTAAAATAGGCATTTATAGGCGTTTATAGGCATTTAGGCTCAAACGCCAAAATAGGCATCTATAGGCACTACAAAAACACTATAAAGGCCCTCCTTAACCTCTAATTCATGCTCATATATCAAAATGGGGTGATAGGAGTGCAAGGAACAAAAAAGGCATTTGCCTAAAATCCGTTCTCTACCAGTGATAACGCCCGCGACAAAAAAAAAAAAAAAAAAAGGCGCGTCGCGGAGAGCTAAAGAAATAAAAAAAGAGCATTGCGCGAGGTATGGGAGAGGGATAGGAAAGTCAAAATGGAAAGGAAAAACGAGCGGAACAACGTTATCATAAAGAAAGCAAGAAAAAAAAGCGCTATAGCGAAAGGGGGAGGGTAAAAAAAATCGCGCCGCTTTTCTTTTTTTTTCCTCCACCGTAGTACCGTCATCCATCCGCTAGGGCCTAACTGAAGTGCACCTTGGCGCTAGCGTCGACTGAGCGTCTGCTATAGGAGAACCAATGGGAGGTATGGGCATCTTGCGCTGGAGTTTGAGGTATAGTACCGGCGCCTGGTGGCGGCGAAAAACGCCATCTGGGTAGTACCCGGCTTGGGTAGTACCAGAGTCCTTCCATAGAAAGACTCTGGTAGTACTGTGCCGTGGGACGTAATGGTGGAAGCAGAAGACATGGGCGACGCCGATCCGGAGAGACCTAGCTCAGCCTCGAAAAAGCGTCACCGCCGTTACAACTGGGTCGTGGGCTGCCATGAACAAGAAGGCCGGAATCCCAACATCAGATTCTACTGTTTTCCTTCAAGGCCTCACGCTGCGGAGCGTCGGGCGCGCTGGATAACTTCATTAGCCCACCATGAGCAGCACAGATTTCAGAGTTAAATGTGCTCATCCTTGACCTCAAGCCATTACGTTGAGGCAGCGCAGCAAAGCAGTATTGATTACAGCACATCGTTGTTCGAGCTCTGTCATTAAAAGCTACATCAAGCGAGGAGCGCACGAGCTCGCGCTGCAGCGCGAGATTCGCTCGTACATGTACGTACGTTACTGCGAGCTCATATGCATTGCATCAGTTATTTATCAGTTGCTAAAGGGACAGACGGCCGCTACTGCAGCGCAGGCATAACTACTTGTCTAGCTACATGCAGTCAACAAAGATTGCAGGAGTCCCGCCGTTTCGCGGCATGCTGAAAGACCGCTGCCGTCGCGGCGCGTACCGTCGTGCGCTCGAGCTATTCCGTACACGTGATGTCTGCTTATCGCTGCTGTGACTTCATTTATAGGCAAGCATTTCCTCGCGTTTGTGCGCCTGAATATAGCAGCGTGCAAACCTTACCTGAAGTTCAACTTCGTACGCGACTCGCTTCACTTGCGATTGACACCGCGTTAAAACTTCGCCGCTTATTTCTTGAACGGCGTACACGTATACGGCTTTGCATAATTTCTTGCCTTTACGCAGCGTGCCACCCCTGAAAAAATCGGCGCCAAATATTCGCTGCAAGCCGTGGTACAACACAACCGATAGTGGCGGGTTCATATTGTAAAGGTGCTTTCCGAAGCAGACGACCGAGCTTGGTACTACCCAGTTTCGGATTGAGGGCGCTTTTTAACACCATTTTCACCGCGCCCCCTGGGCAACGCAGGAGCCCCATAGGAAGATTCACCCCCCTGGCTGAGTGGCCGGGAGTCATTGCTAGTTCAGTGTCGCACAAAGACGATGGACGCTATCAATAATGAACCGCTGGTCGCCTGCGGTCAGGCTCGGCCTGCGCTTTGATAGCGACCGGCCCTGGCCGGCCAAGCACAAGCACCATAAGAATAAGCACGTGACGAGATATTTGTGCCGAGGTGGCGAGAAAGACGATGCCCATGCTGTCGTAACAGGCAAGTGCTCAAAATTTTATACGGGAGTCATACACGGGGCACATTCGAGCTCATTCGGTATCAGATTTCTTGATGGCGATTGCCTATTTCGCGCAGCGTAAGAAAGAACTTTCCTCAAATCCAACAACGAACGCTTCCCGCGAAAGTGAGTCTAGGAGCACTGCGCTACGCGCATTGAAGCGCTAACTTGCACGCGTATCGTGTGGCTGCTCGCCCTTTCCTTCTTCACACGCGTACTCTCACGTATTGACCCTTTTCGCGGCGACCCCGTGGGCGCTGCCATGTTTGATCGCGTGGTAACGCGTCCATTGCTTGCCTCAACTGCCTCCGTTGCCTCCTTGTTTACAATGGAAGTGTATGACGCCGGCGCGGCTTAGAAAATCTCTATTTTCGGAGACATCGTACAGGGTGACTAGGTGGACGACACGAAGCTTTGATCACAGCTTCAGAGAACATGCAAAAGCGATTTAGGAGCTGATTAAGCTATGTCCAAACGGCGCAAGCAGCGTATATGGTGCTTGTTCTAAAAGCGGGGCTAAATATGTATTCCAAGCTTTCCGATTATGAATTCAGTCAGGATTAGTGTGTTTTGCTCTTTACCCGCCGTGGTTGCTCAGTGGCTATGGTGTTAGGCTGCTGAGCACGAGGTCGCGGGATCGAATCCCGGCCACGGCGGCGGCATTTCGATGGGGGCGAAATGCGAATACACGCGTGTACTTAGATTTAGGTGCACGTTAAAGAAACCCAGGTGGTCCAAATTTCCGGAGTCCCCCACTACGGCGTGCCTCATAATCAGAACTGGTTTTGGCACCTAAAACCCCATAATGAAATGAAATGTGTTTTGCTCTTTGTTCTTTATTCGGCAAATATTTTGAAGCAGTGGCTTGTCAGTTTCTGACTCGGTGAAGTTCCTCGGTGCGGCCACTATCTGATTATTTTCTGCCTAATCGCTCGCGGGTGTGCTCAGTTCCTATAGATTTGTTCTTGCTGCTTACAAGGCTTGAAACGTAGCTGTTTTATACATTGGATATCTTGTAGCAAATATATATTACAGCTAGTAACTCGCTTACTCTTGTGGACCGTCACGAAACATTCAGCTTCAACCATTCGTGCGCCATCGGTGTAGTTCGTCATTCATTGTGCGTATACAGTGCGCATATATTCAAGTGTGCGCCCATTCACTTATTCTTGATACGTCGGCGATAGATTGGGCGTAAGTTTTCCTGCCATTTGGGAAAGATGTGTATAGATAACGTGCGCGAAACTTACTATGACAGGAAGCGGCGCTACTCCCTTTGTCATTGTTTAACGAGTGGTACTCACTCTTGCCGACGTTCTGGGGATGAAGCCCTTTCTTTGAAGTTTAGCGATACAACGTTGGTGGATGAGCAAATTTCTGTATCCTCGAGGAAAGCCGCACATCAAGAAGTGCCAGTAACACGTTCGGACAGTTGCAGCAGCGGCACGCGAAATTGGCCACATAGATTCATTCTATTCCTTAACATGCTAGTCACTATTTTTGCAGCCAACTACTGCACACGTCTTCAATCCACATGATTCAATCTAGCATGATTGGAGCACAATGTGTTAGCGAAAACTCAGTTTCGTTTCCGACAGCTGATCGCACAGAAGCCAGGTAGAAGCGGTAATGGTTTCGTATTCGTGCGCGGTCGCTGAGGAGAGGTATGGCGCGCTGCCGTGAGCGCCATCTCGTTTCTCTAAAACAAACAGCTCCCCGAAAAGGGTCAATACGCTTCGCGAGACGCGTATCCCGTGCTCCGTGTGGTTGGGCCTTTAGGCTGCATGGGCAGGTGTCTGATAATAATGACCGTCAGCCGTGTTGGTCACATTGGCTTCATTCAGTGACACATCGCTCGGCAGAGGGCGAATGTCTGCGCATTCTGCCAATGACTGCACTGAACTCCGAAGATGTGGCTCCGACGGAACAGGACATATCTCCTGGCGCATTCTGTCGACTGCAGCATCGTGAGAGAGGGAAGCGGACAAGTAGCCATTCTGCCGAATGCCTGCTTTACTTATGTGTCTTCGCCCACTCTTCCTTTCTCATTGTCCGCGCTGCCTTGTGCATTTCCTTTTCCACACAACATAATTATTTCAAGCGCATATGCTGCATATCATCATAATATGGCAGTGGAAGTGTTAACTCGTTAATTACACGCATTCTGGGAAAATGCATTAGGAACTTGGTGTTCAGGTAATATTTTCCCTGACTACAGTTGAATCCTTCTTGAAAATGTTTGCACCCTTTGGGGCTTATCTTGCCCCGCAGAAATAATCGTCATTTAATCTTGCGCGCTTTTCATTTCCATAACGCTGCGCGCTCGGTACTTCCCGGCCAAGAACGGCATGGGCGTAATCCGCGTGACAGAGCATTTTTGGCAGGAAAGTAGCGAGCGCAGACTTATCAAGATAGGGAACGCAAGCGAGGTAGACGACCATTGTCGTTGTGACAAGATAAGCGCCAAGGGGTGCGACTGTTTAAGAGTGTGGTATCCCTGCGAGAAACGTTTTAGTGGTAGCTAAAGAGACTAGGTCATCTTAATGCATACTCACTGCACATTCAAAGCATTGATGACACCTTTTCACATTCCCTGCACATGCACTCATACCAGCCGCTCTTTCAATAAACGGGGAAAAATCTAAAACTAATTACACTTTCATTGACTCAGTGCGTGCTGCTGCCCCCGCAGGCAGGTATCGAAGCAATTCTTGTATACTTGGCAGCATGCATGCATAGGTCTTGTAGGATGCAGATCCTCCTATGCAGTGCACATGGTGCACAAATTGTGAAGAACATATTTTCTTTCAGTGTTCAAGTACAAGGACACACAAAGTCAAACATGACAGCACTGCGTCATGTTTCATTCAGTGCATCAATATTCTTGAGCGCTGCACGAGCGTTTTATCACCAACTAGCCCAGACGGCGCGTGCACTTGAAAGAAGTTAGTGAAGGAGTACTGTGTGCTTGTACTGAACTGGACTTCACATGTCTTATCGAAGAGCGCACTGTCAACTGAAACGAACGGCATGGCTGAAGATGTACTCCCCATTGTTCCGCTACTAATGTCTTTCGCGTTCGAAAGCTACATTTGCAGCTGCAAACAGGGCCGAGGTTTAATCACACACGAAACACACCGCGGTTCACCACACCGCACCACACCCCATGAAGTCAAGAGCGCCATATTTCAAGTGACTGCAGCGCTAACAGAAGTGAAATTCATTCAACAGAGTTCCTCAGCTGGTCTCGCTCACTCCCGGTGACGAACTCAACGGACGCGCTAGGCCTAAGCTTAACATTAAACAACATCGGCGGTAGGCGATTACTGATTATCCAGACTTCAGACTCCGAAAGCATGTTTGCATTCGTTTCGAGCCCAACAACATATATATACAACAAGCACAGGCGTTGCGGCAATCACGATTCAGTACAATGTTTTAGCAGACAATCGCACTGAGACCGGCGTAATCAAAGTCGGCCAGTTGCATTTTTCGGTGCCGTTTGAACTGGGCACATATTCACGTCGCACTGCCGCCACCCATGGTCTTCTGTCATGGCATTGTCGCCCTAGTTTCTGCGACACTGTCTTTCAGGAATACTGTCGTGTGTGTCGTGCGTCCAAAGAACTCGGACGATCGTTGGTGTAGGCGCCTTCTAATCGGCGGCCATCATATCATCATAGCAGCCGGAGGCGTCGCGCCCTCTGATTGGTGGACGCCGGCGACACGTCACACGATATTCTAGCACCGGTAGAAGGCAAAATCTCCGCGCGACGCGTCACCATGCTCGAGACCGACGCTTAATTTTTGTCGGCATTTAAAGCGTAGGCGCGTGCTCGCACGTGCTGGCGCAGGTCAGTGATTGGGCCTGAAGCTTCGACCATCTGGTTTCAAACGACGTGGTGGCTTTGTTACAGTAATTTTGTTGAAGGTCATTTTTCACCATGGAATCATTGTTACGTCGATAATTGCCTTTATGTCGCCTTCCTATTTCGAGCACTGATTAAATTCGTCCGTGGGGTACGTCCGCGTGGACATGCTGAGCCCGGAAATGCTTGGATCATGAAGATAATACTTCAAATATACTGATTCATACTACGCTCACGGCCGCTGGATAATCCACAACAGTCGTGGCTCTGTGGCCATGGCTTTTTACATGCTGCTGAGCGCCATCATCATCTTCATACTATCGCCACTCAATTGTTCTCATTGTCGTCTTCGCCGTTGTTGTCATGTTCGCCGTGATCGTCATGTCTTCGTTGTACGTCGTGGAGCCGTCTCGTCGTTCTCGCCACCTACACGTTCGCGTCACACACGGTTGCTTGCCTGAATGGATGGGGATGGATGAACGAATGAAGGAATGAACGTGAGGAGCATCCCCTTTGAAACGTGGTGGTAGCTTATGCCACCATGGTCAATATATTTACCTTCCTTCGACGGTTTTTCTCGGCTCTTAAGATCTGTGGTTCGTGTTAACTAAGAATCGAAGCTGAAAACAATTTTGCCCAATATAGTAACGTCTATTCATTCTCTTTATTCCCAGCCTTCATTCCACCAATACACCAGTATTCTTTTACTATACGATAGATACCACGGCGGGTATTTTTACAATATTCCCGTAACTATTGCATCAGTACCACGGAAGCTGCAATAAACGGCAATTTTCTTAAAAACAATGAGGCCCAGTATAGGAATTCCGATGCCTTAAATCGGTAGAATTTATACTTTTGTTTTAAATACTACTTTCATTCAACTAGGTTTGGCGGTAGTCTAGCGCGAGCATTTCTGCGTTTCACATGCGCATGAATAAGTAAAGAATATCGGAGTTGGTTCGAGGTTAAGCCTGTTCTTAAGAAGTTGGTAAGCGAAATGACAGAGATGAGTAGTCTATTGGTGGATAAAGGTGTCGGCGTAGACAAGTTTGATTTATAAGGAAACTACGTAGGAATAAAAAAAAAAACGTACAAGACCACTGAGGTGGCTGAGTGGATGCTGCGGCTTATTCGCGGCTCAACACGACATAGCAGCTTCCCTGTGATGCTGCGGCGACCGCATTCCGATGGGAGGGAAATCGAAAACCGTGTGTACGTTGAAGAAACTCTGGCGACAAAAGTTAACTTATTGCCGTGCAATGCGGTGTCCACCTAGGACAGTTTTGTGTACAATTACTGGGTGTTAAGAACAAGTGAATATTGTCAGAGGTTCAAAAACTCCCAGTTTTTCCAACATTCGCAGCCACATTCGTAGAGACATTGTTAGATTCAGGTAAAGCACGAGGTGTGGACAGAACGTATGCATGTGCTTAGAAGATCTGCTCTCATTGCTTCTGTTCAAAGCATCACGTCTGTTTTCGCAGGATGCCCACAAGGCGCCCTCCGTGCCCAGCGGCAAAGTTATAGTAATCGAGGAGACGTCTAGCGGCGGCATTACGCCCGACGAGGTCGGAAATTTAAGGAAAAAGGCCAACCCCGTCAAACCGAAGGCGTCCGCCAAGAGTGTCGGCAAAGCCAAGGCCGCCGAGGTGTCCAAGGCCGAGGCTGAGCTGCTGCAGAAGGTCTTGCGAGCCCGAGCGGCTGAGAGCGCCGAGGCCGACTTGGGCAAAGCCGGGGACGACACCGATCTGGAACCGACCGAACGATTCGAGCCCGCCGAGGACGCCAACCCTCAGAGTTCGCTCGAACGCCGCGACAACAATGCATTCTTAGTATCGGCGAATTCGACATCCGCATTCCCGTCTCCGCAACCGTACCCCTCGCCAGAACTCAGTTACTACGGTGGATTCCCAGATGGCGCACCGACCGACTCGGCCGGCTATTACTGGACCGGCGACCAGTACCCGTGGGCTCCTCCCTCATCGCCCATGTATGCGCCGCAGTTTAGCGTGCCTTCGTCGCCGTCGTACGCGCCGTCCGCCTACCCGATGTCGCCGTACAACGCGCTGTCTCCAATGTCCGGCGCTGGTGGCTACATGCCGTACTCGCTTCCGGGATCGCCGTACTGGTCGCCGCCGATGATGCCGCCAATGGTGTCGTACCAGACACCCTACGGGCCGCTAATGCCGATGCCAAATTTCTACGGCTACCAGTACGTGCCGCCGAGCTATCCCGACGTCTCGTTCTACTCGGCCCCTTACCCGAGGTACCCACCGTTCCCCTACGCTGGCGGCCCCAGCCCGTACGAGGAACAGGCTGAAGAGGGCGGCACCGCTGATGCTTCGACGCATCAGGCAGTCTCTTCTTATCCCAGCCGACGGAGAGAAGCAAAGCCGCGTAAGGAGAAGCCGCAGGCGAAAGCCAAGGCTAAAGAATCACACTCTCCTGGCCCACAGGATCAAAAGCCGGACAAAGGGCCATGACGTGGGGAGCTCTTAGTGCCGTCTATACTGTTCTTTCAAAGCCGTCGTATATGCCGTTCTTGCGACTTTGCTGCATTACTTTTTATAGGAGATAGTATTAAGATCGGCGCCAAAATGAGAGTGACATAGAGCCGCTTCCTTGCGCAGGGATGCATGGCTCCATTTTGTGTGAACCGAATATACGTTGCACTTTTGCGACGTAGACGGTGCAGGTGTTCGGCGTTTCGTGGTCGTGTCTCGTCGTCTCAACTCTCTCGCAAGCGCTATTCACTGTGCTGTCTCCAACCAAGACATAAAGACGAGTCGACGCTTTAGCGTGACCGGTAAAACGCGTCTGCGGTCGAGCTGGCCCTCAAGAACTGCGAGGGTAATAGAATTATGTAGTAGCTTTGTAATATAATACATGAAGGTGCTTCGAATTGCATGTTAAATATCCATGGCAATTTCCACCGGGGAGATAATGAATATTGCATGCAAAGCAAAATTTTACTCGTAGACGAAAAATGCTGGCGCAAAAATGATGACGCTCTCAAGTGCCTTGCGAGAGCCAAATTTCATGTCCAAAGCGATTTCAAAAATTGTATAGGCGATGACGGCAGGGCAATTTGTATAAGGCCGTGGCTATACGAATTTCACGATATAACATTAAAGCGAGCCATTACCAGGACGTACGAGCCGTCATCATCTTTGTCTTTTCTAAAAAGGCAATGAACATTATATAACAACGTATAATAGATCACGACGTGCTCCCAAAACGATGGTCTCTGTGTTTCTGTGTGATTAAGCCTTAATGCCAAAAGTTCTGCATGCCATGTGTGCTCAATTACATGTTTGATGTGACGCATAAATGTTCTCATCCAGAAATATTTGTTAAATATAAGTTTTTCACCTTGCGCAGTCACAACATTTACGCAGCCTGCCACAGCAGTTATTGTGCGAGGTATTTCGATCCTTCAGCCCTAATAAAGCAGCATGCAGGCAATGTTAGATACATGAGCGGGCTTGTAAGGGTGGCATGTAATGGTTGTGTGAAAAAAATCGCAGGCCTGCGTGGCACACGCAGCACAGTCAGAACGTAAGGTGGTGGAGTGGCTCAAGAGTAGCTCCAATTTTGGCACCACGCACAACAGGGTCTTTGCGGCAGTCTCTTCGCCTCGTTTTGACTAGAACGATCTGAACTGTCCGCCCGGCGTCGACGGCGAGCTGTGGCTTGTAATGCTCTCGGCACAGCAGTCTGCTGAGCCCGGTGATGCCTGGTTGTAGCCGCGCACGTAGCTCTACGATTCGCTTCAGCAGCGGTTCGTACCTTGCGAGGAGACGCCATAACGCGTACCGAAGAGGTACCCAGAATACGTGGCGCACGTCTCACATCCCTTAACCCGTGGCATGGTACGTTGTTGTTGATGATGATCATACTTATTTAAAATTTTCAAAACGGGCTGGTGGCACATAGTCGCCTAGCCTGCTTGAGTTAACCAGGTCCAGTTACATGCAGCATGCAACAGCTATATGCAACTTACATGTCGGGCACGCTGCGTTTGCCGGTGCCCTAACTAGATGGCGCCACCACACTGGCGGAGGCTTTTTCACGGCCCGAAGGCGCATGCGCCCTGCCCTGGCGGATTAGTCGCGAAGCGTTCTGGGACCGTATTCTGAAACGTTCCACTTGGCGAAATTTCTTTTTCGCTTTCAGGCGCGCGATGATTGGCTGTTTTAGCAAAATTGGATGCGCTGATTGGCTGGTTGAGCCCGACGTCATTCAATTTTGCTCAACCAGCCAATCAGCGCGCGCCTGAAAGGGAAAAAAGAAATTTCGCCGAAGTGGAACGTTTCAGAATACGGCCCCTGGAAGGGTCGTGCGCGCGCCGCGCGGCCCCATCTCAGGGGAAAGTCCTCAGAAAAAAAAAAAAGCACTCGGATGCGCCCTACTGCAAACACTCGTGCCGTGTGACACGTTGAAACTCCACATTTTCAAATAAAGTGTAATTCATTCATTCATTCATTCATTCATTCATTCATTCATTCATTCATTCATTCATTCATTCCACTGGTAGCTCGACGTCGGTGCGTACTGAAAAGTACGTAGCGTAAGACTGCAACTCCACTTTAAAGCAGAAAGCGGCGAGGGCTTCGTCCGGACTGCACAGGGAACCACGTATATATAGTTTCCGCCTTGTATTGATGGCAACAATAGAAAATTTATCGGTAAACCCCTGCGTTACGCTTGGACGGCACTTAAAAACATCACACTGCTGACGAAGACTTCTTGCAGCGTCGGTCCTCGCTTGCTGGTAGTGGCAGCGTGTGCCTTACTTCACGTACTCGTGAAGTCAGGCGTGGTAACACTGGGTCGATATACGAGGCCGACAAGACGCTCACGCAAACGATCGACCGACTATTCAGCCCAGTCTGTCGCTGAGACCATTTCATTATACCAGGCCTACAAGACGCAACCGACGAGCGCGAGTTGTTGTACTGCGACGGACTTTCTTGTCGACGGCACCGATAAAAGCAGCGTGCCGATCATCGTTCGACCGAACCCCGCGCGATCGGCCGTCGAGCCGATAATGTGTTAGCCGCAACGCATTCGTTTGCACATATAATTAATCGCGCTCAAAGTGAGTCATACCATGCCTATGAAGTTGAAATGCACCAACTTCAACCCTCTCAAGCTGCGCGCAGGAAGTTTGACCCAATGTTGATCGTGTTCAGCCGCGGCGGCCGCATTTCGATGGAGGCGAAATGCAAAAACGCCCGTGTGCTTGCGTTGTAGTGCACGTTAAAGAACCAGCAGGTGGTCAAAATTAATCTGGAGCCCTCCACTACGGCGTGCCTCCTAATCAGAACTGGTTTTGGCACGTAAAACTCCAGAAAGAAGATCCTGTTCAGCGAAGGCTAGGCCTGGCGCCATCGAGTTCGTGCACTCGCTGCCGGCGGACCTGAACTGAAAAGTCTGCAGCTAGGACGAACGGAAACTGCTTTTATAGTTCAGTTCTGGCCTTAGCGATTTGAAATAAACTACTCTTCGCTTCGCACGGCGCGTACATAATATAAGCTGCAAGCGGGAACAGAGCGCTCGGCCCAACGGCTGTGCCAACATCTGTCACCGTTCCCGTAGGCTGCCGGTCGCATTCGCAACGTAGATGGGTGGGTCTGTGCGTGTTGTCATGCGGATGCATTTCTTAATTCCTGAGATGTACTGTTTACCTATGCGTCAAACGCGAAACATGAGACGGTACATTCGGTGCAGCAGCATAAACAATCGCCTCGCTCAGTTATATGTCAACGGTGTCAGCGATGACATCCGCGTTTTCGCGGTAGAACACAGCCTTTAAATGAGCGCTTATGCGAGCAGTTTTCTCTAATAATGCTTTATGACACGCACAAACTGTAAGTACGATGAAGTTAAAGAAAGGTGAGAATCAGTAATAAATTAACAGCCCGATATATGTAAATGGCTCACAGTCGCCGTTATTTAAGTGGCTCAGCCGCTCATACTAACTCGTCTTACGGTTGAACAACGCGGCTCATATGCGCAGATATGTTTGTTTTATTCTACGTTTTGACATTATTTCATATCAGCGATGACCTTTTCCCCAATACTTGACGATAACAACGATAGATGTCGATGTAAACAAGTGCACTACTTTGCTAAATCCGACGCGGAAGGCTGCGCGCTCGGAGACTTCTTATTTAACGCGAAATATCTAAAGAATGTGTAAAAATTATAAAAAAAGGTGAGGTGCAAGAGCAGAACTCAACGTGTCTTTATCGGCCGCACTGTTAACAAAACAGAGCACTCAGGCCTGCTCACCATATATATATATACATAGTTGGTGGGTTTTACAAGGCTTCCAGAAACGACATGCTGCCCCGGAGAAGCCATTAATAATTATTCGCGATCCACGAAACGCACAACCGATGCGCACTCGACATGGGCGCAGGTTCACAAATCAACCGGCGAAAACCCCGACACCCTTCCAAAACGTTTCCAGCGGTGTGCGGCAGAGGGCGTTCTATAGGCTACGCGCACTCGCCCGGGCGGCTGTATCTTGAAAGCCATCTACGGCGTGGACAGGGTCCGCCCAGCGCTGTGTTTTCGAGGCTTAGCTCGCGTTGATGCTACCGGTAACATGAAGGTCCATTTGTTCGCTGTTGCTGCCGTGCTTGCTCACTCCAGTGTTATGATAGCAAGTTGCCATGGTCATCGAGTGAGATGCGTTCATGTTTGCTCCTGCGCGTGACACCGTGCTTCCTAATTTAATCATCATGCTTATATTTACAAGTTTATATGGCGGATAAAACTACTATCCTTACTTCGTATAGCTGCCCACTCATTTTCTATCACAATGGCGAAACTGGGACTTTCTGAACTAATTAAATTTCTCAAAGTAATATGCATCAGCAAATTCGTAAAGTGCGACTTACACACAACCTGCAGACATGATAGCATCGGGTTGTTTTTCCAATATACGAGAAAATGCAATTCTGCTACGTCAAAATTCAAACACAAAGCCCTTTCCCAGATGCCGTTCGTTTTTGAGCGAGCATAGACAGAAAAATCCCGGCCAACTAGTGGCTAACGCCTTTGCTGTAATACGGGCTGCCTGTGACGTTCTGCATTTCTTCTACAAATAACATGTACGTGCCCACAAAACAAGAAAAAAAAAAACTATTGAAGTTGAGGTACGAGCCATGCTACTTTTGAGGCACCAAGTGTTCACCTAACCTCCGCGATTTACATTTATTATGCCTTCATTTTAGTCGCATTCGCTTGGCATTTCGTGCAGCGCTGTCGCTATTCCGTTGCCGTCATCCCAGCTTGGCCAAGCAGCCATCGTCATCGCGGCGTCATCTCGATTCTCGTCGCAAAATCGTCGTCGTTGCTTTGTTATGCCGACTACGAAAACATCTCGACAAGAATTTGTACCGCCTTCTGCTGTCCACATAAGCTAATTTGCTTACGTTAGCATTGTCCTCGATAGCTTTTGCAACAATTTTGTAATGATTCTCACTGATCTGGCACAATTTGCTTGAATCTTCACAGTGGCTCACAGACTGTAGCTTTCTTCTGCTAATCACCAGGACCACTTTCTATTCCTGGCCGTGGAGGCTGTATTCCGTATGGAGCTGAATGCAAAAAGCTTGGGCTTCACCTTTGATTAGAGTTCAACGCCGAGTCCTCCACTACAGCATCTGTCAAAGTACAGATGCCGTAAGTGCAGCTGCTACAGCAGCAGCCACAGTGTTCTTCTATCCCTCCCTAGTGTTATTTGAATGCCATCGAAATTTTTTGTGGAGGAACAACGGGCTTTGAGAACTGAAGAAAACATTGAGTGAGTACAGCACACATGCGGAAACTGAAAAGCTGTTCATGTTGCACTTTCATACACAGTCTAAATCTGGAGACCGTCATAAGCATCCGTCGAGCACTTGCGACGTTCAATTTTCTCGGCAGTAGTTGCAACGTCGCCGCATGTTTCTGGCATTTCGCTCAGCAGTATGCCTGTACCGATGAAAAATTGACAAGACGTGAAAAACATGAAATGCCACTTGAGAAGAATCTGGGAGAGGGAGGGTCAAATTAGTTATGACGAACCTGTTCGTGAACCTATCCGGCGTTGCGAAGCGTGCCCTCTCTGATTGTGTGTGTGTGTGTATGTATGTATGTACACACACACACACACACACACACACACACACACACACACACACACACACACACACACACACACACACACACACACACACACACACACACACACACACACACACACACACACACACACACACACACACACACACACACACACACACACACACACACACACACACACACACACACACACACACACACACACACACACACACACACACACACACACACACACACACACACACACACACACACACACCACACACACACACACACACCACACACCACACACCACACACGCACAGCACGCACACACACACACACACACACACACACACACCACACACACAAACACACACACACACACACACACACACACACACACACACACGCACACACACACACACAAACACACCACACACACACTCAGAGAGGGCAGGCTTCGCAACGCCGGATAGGTTCACGAACAGGTTGCATACATACATACATACATACATGTATGTATGTATGTATGTATGTATGTATGTATGTATGTCCGTATGTACTATCGACCAAACAAAGTTGACGGACCAAGGGATCTGACAAAAAGCTGAATATCTCGGCTGCCTCAAAACGCAGCCTGGTATTCCCATTTCCAGCCTCTACTGGTATATGCGAACAACATTCCGATGTACGGTTTTACTGTCTACTTTTAAAGGCTGCTCGGATATTTAGCATTTTGTGAGATCCCGTGGTGAGTAAACGTTTTTGGTCGATAGTATGTATGTATGTATGTATGTATGTATGTATGTATGTATGTTATGTATGTATGTATGTATGTATGTATGTATGTATGTATGTATGTATGTATGTATGTATGTATGTATGTATGTATGTATGTATGTATGTATGTATGTATGTATGTATGTATGTATGTATGTATGTATGTATGTATGTATGTATGTATGTATGTATGTATGAGAGGGAAATACACAGAAGATACCGCTATCTATGTAAGCTTTACAATGATTAAAGACTGTCGCATCAACAAATGAGGCAAGACCTTAAAAAAGCCTGGCAAGAAGATAACGTCTGTGAAACAAGCAATAGAACGAAAAAAGTCGCAGTTCTGCTCGAAAGACGAAGCCCTGATTGGGAATGCGAAGTACTAGACAATTACTCGAAGTAAGGCTCGCAGTACTAACGGCAGATTAAGTTGCAGTAGACATTCGCTTACTAATTGATTTCCCTAGCATTGCGTCCCACGCACACAGGCAAACATAAACAGATCTCACTCCATGACCACGAGCACTCGCTCTTTACTGATATTACCCGACTTCCTACACTAGGAGTACGGGAAGACGGCGCGCTTCGAGCCACCAGCCTTCTCGGTTCACCCTCGTACACGGTACATAGTATCGAACCGGAATTCAACCAAAAACCTGAAAAAAAAAACTTCATTTTTGCTCGAATTACAGCTGAAACGGAATGTTACGATTTCTTTGCCCCCGAGCGAGAACGGCAAAAATAACGGTATTGACTTCAGGCTTGGGGCCTTTACTGGACCTTTTTATTCATGCATTGCTGCACTTGTGACTCGGCTATGTCATCTCATTTGTAAATACACACACTCCTTCTCCCGTGATTTTAAAAGCAGGAACACAATTAGTACGGTTTTCAGCGTAATGTGATAGGGGACAGAATAGGTGTTGTGTTATTGGGAGAATGTTTACATCGCTTCCGACACGCGCACTCGCCATACTGTGATGCGCCCCAAGCACCTGAGACAGTGGAGCACGTGCATTTGTTGCTTGTCCCCAGTACGACTGTGAACGGCATGCACTGATCTCTTCGTTAGCGCCAATTATCAACTTGATGCGTTCAGATAAAATAAGTTACATGGCCGTCGACGAGACATTTCAACGAAGCGACCCATAGATGTTCTCTTAGAATATTTAGTTTTAACCCTGGCCTAGATTGAAGGTTGCGAACGGCCCTTCGAAGACTACAGTTTATCCATGACCCCTCAGTCTCCTATTTTTCTCCTTTTCTCTTTCCCTCTGAGCAGAGTAGCACGCTGGAAGACCTCTCGGCGTTTCCTCAATTCTGCATTGGCATTGGATCTACCTAATACTTTTGCAACTACGTGCGTCCTGGAAAACGGACAACAGGCGTAGCATTTCGGTGTACAGGTTAACGGCAAGGTCGAGTTTTTGTAGGAAATAAGTGCGTGCTGTTTTCCTGCAATTATTTTTAGTTTATGCAAATTCACTTCAACCAGCTTGAACCGTAAATTCTCGCTCCGGAATTAACCCGGAACAGAATTGTTTTCATGGATCCTAAACGAAAATCGGAACGAAAGAAGCTTCGGTTTGCGCACTGCGTATACATTGCCTCGCATCCGCAGGATAAGGAGTTCGGACTTCCTATTTTTATTGCACTTGGACTTTATACACAACATCACGGCGACAGCTATGGTGAAGCTTGGACTGCAATACACATATAGTTGCTATCGCGATAAAATAAATGGCGTAAGAAGCAGGCAGGCAGCTGTGTCGTTTAAAGAGAAAATGGCGGTGAATGATATTCTAATCGAAACCTAAAAGGAAGGAGTAGCGCCGGCCACGTTTGCGTAAAACAGATAATGGGTAGCCTATTAGAGTGAAGGAAAGAGTGCGAATCCAAACATAACGCCGTCAAGGACCGCCGAAGACTAGGTTACGTGATAAGATTTGGAATATAAAATGATTGATTGATTGATTGATTGATTTACAGGCTGCTTTAGTTGCTTCGTCACAGTAGAGTGTAACATGAGGGATACGCAAAATCTGTTTAAAGCTTTGAGGGGTCCTTCTCCCCTTTGTCAACAAAATCTGCAGCTGACAGACCGCACAATTCCACAACATTTTTTTTTTCAAGTTAGACATTGTTTTCAAACAGGATCAAGCCATAAAAGGAAAACTGAAGAACAGCTTATACAAGAAAGAAAGACGCTGTAATCTCCTACACCCAAATAAAGCACTACCAAGATTATACTAGAAGGATCCGCAAAATCCGCTGCAGTTGAATAAATTACTACATAGTTTAAACAACAAAAAGAGCCACTGATTCTGCGATACTTAAATGAACTATGTGATGCAGGACATATGATGTAGTGCGCTGACGGAAATTGCTGAGATAGGCCTTGTTCCTGCAGTGGACACATAAATTAGATGGATGACAATAATGACATCCAAACGTATGTCTCCTCAAGTTTTTTCGGTGGTTTGCTTTCGCACGAATACCACAACGTGTTGTCACTCCTGCGCCAGATTCCTTTGCTGCATCGAAAACTTGGCGAACGATGAGATTGGATTATCTCTGTCAAGCATGATTGTGGCACTCGTTGAAGCACGATAAGGAAGTCCCAAAGACGTGCGCAGTGACTGGCCCTGCAAGCTCACCAACGAGTCAATAATAACTTTGCAGATTTTGGCAAACGCTGGCTGTATGTAGCGTAAAACTCCCAGGTATGGGGTCGTGCACAGCACCGGTGCGAAAATCTAAGAGAACATTTACTCCACTTCCCCAACTCGACTGCAGGTCTCTGCCACCGTATATGGACTCGACGTATAAATCTTCACGCTTATGGTAAATCATTGCACTTTCTAACCAGTTCTACAGTTATTTTCTTTTTTCGCCTTTTTATCCCTCATAGGGCAGCAAACTGCCGTGCTCATATGGTTAACCTCGCTGCCTTTCCGTACCTCTAACTTTTTGACAATTGCTGTTGTCCTGTCCCTAGTGAGGGACACACACCAGTGACTTACTTCTGCTGCCTGCTCTACAGTAGTATTCTTAAAAATGTTAAGCGTGAGCACAATCAGATGTTTTGGTGACAAAACCTGTACGCTTCGTCGTTCTCACCTTAGCACACGTGGTTGTCATATTCTCGTCACTGAGAAAGTTGTTTCCTTTGTTCAAGCAAGCTCTTATCTTAAATGTGCATAAAGGTGCGTCCCAAGAACACACGTTGACGTTTTCAAAGTGTTTTTGCCATTATATATCCTGTAGGCGGTGCACGATAACAGTCAACAAAGTTGTTTAACTGCCAGTAAAGGGTTGAGGTGTAAGTTTAGTGTTGTGCACCGGATGTTCTACCTTCAATGGCCTTTATGAATTCCGAGAAAATATTATTTAGTTAATATTGCATTTACACAAAATTGAGATTGTCAGTAGCACATTTCAAATGATGTATTGGGCGAGATAGAAAAAAATGGCTTGGGCAGGTGACAAACAGTTTTCCATAAAAACGTCGGTTTGTGAGCTTAACGCAAATAATTTTTCGTCTAGCCAGCCTAGACCAAATCATACTTTGCAGAGTATCAAGAGGGTAGCGAAGCGCAGCCCAGATATTCAACTTTTTTCGAGACAGAGAGAGTTTTATTGAACTGATATTAATGCTGCTGATAAAATCGTCGAACCTAAAACAGTCTGCAGGCAGCATAAAATGTAGCAGTTTCGCCCGAAAGATGAAGCGTCGATTGCAATAGCAACTCATTAGGCAGCTTACGAAGTAAGAATAGCAGTCTTATCAGCCATATAAACTTGTAAACACTCGCTTACTAACTAAAATAACAAGCATGTTGTCATGCAAGCCCAGGCAAGCATGAACATATCTCACTCAATGACCACAGGAACTCGCTGTCAGAACACTGGCGTGAGAAAGCGCGGCTGCAGCAGTGAACGAATTGCCCTTCGTGTTGTCTCTCGCTTCAAGGCGAAGTGGCGAGAACACAGTGCACACGAAATCATTAGCCCTCGGCGAGTCTAGACTTTGTACTCACCACAGATTACTAACAAGACACTGGCTGAGCGCGGCCGCGCTCAGCCACGTCATGCGTAGAACTCCACCTGCCGTCCCCCCTCCCTCCGCTGCCTTGCGCGATGGAAGACAATGCGCTTCCTCCCCACCTTCTTCCCTTGCACGCGCGATATAAACGCAAATCTCCCTCGGCTCCTCTGCACCCTCTGCCACTTACACTATCTCGGGGCCACGATCTTATCGCAGTTGAACTTCATGTGGAACCTCATGGGATAAGGAGACAGGACAGCGTTGGTCCTGCGTTCATCCTCCTGTCCGTGTCTTTAGCGCTGCTTTTTACCACCATGGATACCAATGAGCTATAGCTTCGTCATGATTCCCTGTTACTAACAACAAGGCACAGATTATGACGAAGAAGAAAGGCACCTCTATGTGACAAATTCTAGAACATGAAACGAAACTAATTTTCCAGACAACACTGCCTCAAAATGCCTACGTAAGATGCCTGAAAAGGTTGTGACAGATTGCCTAGTTTCGGCGGGAAAGTAATCCTTCAGTTTTCGTTTAGCTGGTATTTAGCAGTGAGGAAACACAATGCAATGCGTTTCTCTGTTTCAAAAGTACAAACAACTTTTTTACCACTTTGACCATTAAAATAGCTCTAAAAGAGCGGTGCGCTGCTGGTTTCCTACAGCAAGTACCAAACAGCAGCCTTGGATGATACATTTACTTTAACTGGCGGCTCAACAATGTTGTTGACTTATGTATCTCGTTTAGTTTTTCGGGAAATGTTTTCATGTTTCACTTGGTGCATATTTGTGCAATATAAAAGAATAAGGCAATAAAATTCCACACTAATCCTTTTATCACTGCATGGTATGTCGCCGTGGGGTGAGAAAGTGTGTGTGTGACTCGAGCAACACACACACACGCATTTTGGGTGATGAATGACGATACTGAAATGCAACGACACGATGACGATGACTACACCGGCGATGGCGATGAACAAGGTATAACGGAAGCAGCGACGACAACGTAATGATGACGACAGCAACGACGCTGACATTACGAAGATGGATAGGATGGCATTAGCGCGACGACTTATTTATTGCGACCTACCGGGGAAACCGTACAACCTTTTTCCGTTACAGCATTGGCTGATCCCGAAGGCAATGAAATGTCACTCTAAAGGCCCGCGCGAAGAAATGCCCATAGCAGCATAAGAGCGCAAAATTCGACACAGCCTTAACATAACACACGTCAGAAGCTAAAGGGCAGAATACACAAGTGCATGTTTATTCAGATGACCATAGGCGACTACTACGGAGGGGGGAGGGGGTAGGGCTCGGACGCCCAAGCCTCCCGCCCCCGAACTTTCCCGGACTGCATTTTATCTTAAGCGAACCATAAACAGAAGTTAGCAAGTTTCAAGAATTTTCAGCACGCCAACACGGCTCAGAAGAGAAGAAACACGTTGAAATCTGTGACGTTACACTAACGTACGGGCTCCGGGGTTCCGGTGTAAAATAGAATTTATATATGTATATATTGTGACGCAGCAGTTATCACGACGTTTATTGCGCGTCGGAGATGCGGCGAACCGACCACGCCCAAAGTACAGTTCACATGCAAGAGAGAGCCCCACAAGCGATGATTAAGCAGAACCCCACGTGAACCCCACGTGATAATTATCATGTACAGATGACAATGAATAGCATAATAAATGCGCACACTAATTTTCTCCCGCGCGAGAGCGGCTATCCTGGCTGCAATTCAAGGGGTCGGAGAACGCCTCGTGAAAGGCTTCATACGGTAAACGTGGACAACTGCAGCAGCGCGGGAGCGGCGGTCATTTGGAACAATAACAGGTGCCACGCGATAGTTAACCGGAGAGCTCTCCTCTAATACTTTATAGGGGCCGATGAACCGAAGCTGAAACTTGTCACACAAGCCAGGAGTACGAACTGGTGTCCAGAGCAGCCCTTCCTCGCCAGGGCGGAAGCACACGACACGATGAGAGGCGTCGTAATGCTGCTTGCGGCCTTGTTGCCGTGCTTCGGTATTGATGCGGGCGAGCTGGCGACCACTCAGAATGCGGGACACATATTCTTCCCAGGAGGATAGACATCGAACGAGAGTCGGCGCGAAGAATGAAACGTCAAGACAGGAAGAGGGCGAACGACCATAGACAAGGTAGAATGGCGAGTAAACGGTCGGGCGTTGAACGGCGGTATTATACGCAAAATTCACGAATGGCAAAATTGCGTCCCAGTTTCTGTGATCTGGTTCGATGTACATGGCTATCATGTCTGAGAGCGTGCGATGAAATAGCTGTGTTAGGCCGTTTGTTTGCGGATGGTACGTAGAGGTAGTCTTGTGCGTGGTTCCGGAGGCTCTGAGTACTTCGTCGACGAGTTCGACAGGAATGCTTTTCCACGGACGCTCAGGATGACGCGAGGAGCACCGTGACGCAGTACTAAGGCTTGAAGTATGAATGCAGAAACTTCAGAGGCTGAGGCAGAACTCACACAAGCTGTTTCGGCGTAGCGTTTCAAGTGGTCAACGGCTGTCACAATCCATTGTTTACCGGTGAGAGTCACAGGAAGAGTACAGGTCAATGCCAACGACTTAAAATGGTTGAGACGGACACGGAGCCGGTTGCAGTTGTCCGCTTGGGGCTGATGTAGGGAGCTTTCGACACTGACAAAGGGCGCAGGAAGCGACATACCTCGCTACACTGGTGGACAAGCCGGACCAGTAAAAGCGACCTTTGATGTTGTCATAGGTTTTCAGGAAACCAAGGTGACCAGCAGTCATGTCGTCGTGAGAAGCCTGCAGGACATCAGCACGTAGAGAGCGTGGCAGGACAGGAACCGAGTGTTGACCGTCAAGGTGATAGACATGGCGGTGCAGAACACTGTTGTCAAGCTTAAATTGCGTCAGCTGTCGACGAAGGCGGGCGTAAGGCGGGCGCGAAGCTCCTTGACGGTGTTCTCTAATGCGCCGACAGTAAGAGTCAGCAAGTTGTTGAGATTGGAATAATCTGTTGTCGTGTGGAGGCATCTCGTCTACAGTGGTCAATGACAAAGCATGTGAAGAGGGATCGCGCGAAAGCTTGTCAAGGAAGGTAGTTGGAGGACCGTTGTATGGTTTCGTAGGAAACAGACAGCGGACAGCCTCTAGGATGGGATTTTATTTCTACGGCCTCTGCCTCTACATACTGCCGATAACGCGTTCCCCACTTAGACCTGCTACTCGATTCGCCGAAAGTCGTCCGGAAAACAAAATTATGCAGCTTTTGGAGGAAAATCTGCATCGAACGACAGGACAGAAATTCCTCCATCGCGTCCGTGCAATATCATATTGGTTGTAGTAGAAGGTGTACAAGTGGAAGCTTTGATAGACACGGGTGCTAGTGTTACAGTTATTCACAATGAATTGTGTTTACGACCCCCTATGATGGACCTACACTACTGGCTGCTCAAGGGGCCGCCATTTGACCAACCGCCATGTGCACTGCTCGTATTTCCATCCATGGACTTCTGCATTACGTACAATTTGCAGTGCTAAGTTCGTGCATCCAGCACCTCCAGCACTTGTGATGCAGCAATTATATCGATGTTTAGTGCGCGTCGGAGATGCGCAATAAACGCCCAAAGTACAGCTCACACACAAGAGAGAACCCAACAAACGATGATGAAGAAGAACCCCATGTGAACCCCACGGTATGATGATCATGTACAGATGACAATGATTAGCATAAAAATGCCCACAATATATGTATATATATATATATATATATATATATATATATAGATATATAGATATATATCTATATATAGATATATATCTTTTTGCTTCGTTTTTCTTCTAATAGTCAACATATTGTTACGGGGAGAAAATATATGTATTTACAATATTGCCGCGACGCTATCTGTGCCCAACCACGCTGACGACAAAGACAACGACCTCGAGCTTGCAAGCGAGGTGCTAGAGAAGACGAAGTTTTGAACTGAGCGCTTTGTCCTCATTGCCTCAATTAAAATACCGCTCTTCGCTCTTGTCTCCAGTGAGCCGTGACACTGGTGGAAGTGCTGGGTATCGCATCCTCGCCTAATGATTGGGACGACTCCGGCGAGTAGCCCTGCATCCAGCCCTTCAAGACATCATCCACGCGTCGAGACACCTGTGCACCGCGCAAGCCGCCGCCTGCAAGGTCTGTGCCCGGAATTCGGTCCCTTGCAAGGAAGTTTGTCAGCGACCGCACCGACTCAGGAAATGGCGCTTGCAAGTACAACACAGGTGACTGTTCAGAACAATCTAGTCCCCAAAAGCTTCCGCGGTGACACGTATGAAGACGCCGAAGACTGGCTGGACCAGTACGAACGCGTGGCTAGGGTCAATCAGTGGCGTCCAGACCAGAAGCTTTCCAATGTGTACTTCGCTCTTGACGGTAGCGCAAGGACGTGGTTTCAAAACCGCGAGGCACATTTGACTACGTGGGACGAATTTTGCCGTCGGCTAATTGATACCTTCGGAAGCACTGATCGCCGAGATAATGCACAACGCCTTCTCGAGTTGCGCATTCAGAAACCCAACGAAAGTGTCTCCATGTTTGCCGAGGACATGTCTCGTTTGTTTCGCCGCGCGGATCCCAACATGCCTGATTCGAAGAAGCTGAGCCATCTCATGCGCGGCGTCAAAGAACAGCTATTCGCTGGTCTCGTGCGAAACCCGCCTACAACAGTGGAAGAATTTATTAAGGAAGCCACAGCAATTGAGCGGGCGCTCCAGCAGCGTAGCCGGCAAAACGAACGCCTAACTAACGATGCACCTGCAGGAGCCGCAGTTCTGGCAGTGACCGACGAGACCTCGCTGCGTCAGCTGATCAGAGACATTGTTCGCGAGGAGATTGCGAAGCAAACTGCAACACCGAAGGAGTTTACTGTTGCTTCGGTCGCTGAAGTTGTCCGCCAAGAAATCCGGCAAGCATTTGCATCTCCTGAGCCACTCCCTGAACCGTGTCCCGAGCCGCGCTTCGAGCCACGCTTCGAGCCACGCTACGAGCCACGCTTCGAGCCACGCTACGAGCCACGTGCATATAGCTACGCAGACGCTGTCCGTCGCCCTCTTTCTACCGTGCCAGTACAGCAGTACCACCAGCGGCCACCTACTGCTGCCTGGATACAGAGAGAGCATTTCAGGCGACCCCAGCTTCGCAGGACCGACGCATGGCGCACTGCTGATCGCCGACCATTGTGTTTTCACTGTGGCGAACCAGGGCACATATATCGTTTTTGCCCTCATCGCCAGGGTGGCATCCAGGAAATGTCACCTGCTACTCCGCGACAGTTTCCAGAGAGAAATGCACGCTTCGACGACAGCATCACTCGGGAACAAGGCAGCTCAGCTAATCTCCGGTCGCGCTCGCCGTCTCCGTTACGCTATTCTTCGCCGGACCGTCGCAGTTTCGCCGACGTGGTAAGAGGCCGCTCTCCAAGCCCACGGCGGGGAAACTGAAATCAGCGACCTCCGGGGGGAAGGTTGCAAGTCGTCGAACCGCCGAAAATCCCCCATTACTGAGCAAGGAGCAGAGCAACCCGGAGAAACGGAACACCGACGAATTTGTGAGTGCCGACCTACTCTTAACGATTGATGGACACGACGTGACGGCTTTGGTTGATACTGGCGCAGACTTTTCGATAATGAGTGAGCAGTTGGCAGACCGGCTTAAGAAAGTCAAAACGCAATGGACGGGCCCTCATATTCGAAATGCCGGGGGCCAGATAATGACACCTACAGGAAAATGTACTGCACGACTCCAGATAGGAAATACAGCTTTTGTCGCCTCTTTTATGATTTTAAAAGAGTGCTGCAGATCACTCATCCTTGGAATGGACTTCTTGCGGGAGTACGGCGCCGTGGTTAACATACGGGATGGCGAGATCACCTTATCGAACAGTATACAGACACGAGCCACGACGACGAGCGCCAACGTACATCGTTACGTGTCACCGACGACGACGTCTGCATACCACCACTATCATGCAGTCTTGTCTCCGTCAATTGCGGAGAACAGTTTGACAAGGACGGTGTAGCCGAACAATTAACTGCACTTCTGTTCCATCAAGGTGTTGCTATCGCTCGGGGTATCGTCAGCCTAATCGGTGGTTGCACAGAGGTACTACTGACAAATTTTACTAATGAACGCCGGCACATCAGTAAAGGCACCGCTGTGGCATACTTTGACGAAATTGACCACGTTCAATACTGCTTTGCTGTCAAAGAGGAATCAACCACCGATACGATGCCACATGCACCCGTCGTCGACGTTGACCCAGGTTTAGCGCCGCAACAGAAACAAAGTCTCAGGGAACTGCTTGACCATTTTAAGGACTGCTTTTCTACAACGTCCCGAGTGCGTCAAACACCACTGACAAAACACCGCATTATTACGGAGGAAACAGCAATACCCATCCGGCAGCATCCGTATCGCGTGGCTGAGAAAGAGCGTGAAGCAATACAGCAGCAAGTCAAGAAAATGCTAGAAGATGATGTCATCCAGCCGTCAAAAAGTCCTTGGGCGTCACCCGTGGTACTCGTTAAGAAGAAGGATGGTAGCCTGCGGTTTTGTATCGATTATCGCAAGCTCAATCGGATTACGAAAAAAGACGTGTATCCCTTACCACGCATCGACGATTCCCTCGACAGGCTACGGCATGCTCGGTACTTCTCGTCAATGGACTTAAAGAGTGGGTACTGGCAAATAGAGGTCGATGAACGGGATCGCGAAAAGACTGCTTTTGTGACGCCTGATGGGCTCTATGAATTCAAAGTTCTCCCTTTTGGTTTGTGCTCCGCCCCAGCCACGTTCCAAAGGCTAATGGATACCGTTCTCTCTGACCTTAAGTGGAAGACTTGCTTAGTGTACCTAGACGATGTGATTGTTTATTCTGCCACATTTGATGAACATCTCAGACGGCTACGGTTAGTTCTTCAAGCCATACGGTCCGCTGGGCTTACTTTAAAACCTGAAAAGTGTCACTTTGGCTATGAAGAACTGCAGTTTTTGGGTCACGTTGTAAGCCACACAGGTGTCAGACCTGATCCTGAGAAAATCGCAGCTGTCGCAAAGTTTTCAAGGCCTACGGACAAGAAGGCAGTCAGACGCTTCCTGGGCCTATGCGCATATTACCGGCGATTTATTGCGGGTTTTGCACGCATCGCCTCACCGCTGACTTGCCTAACCAGAGAAGATGTCGCGTTTGTGTGGGGCGAGGAGCAGGAGGCGGCATTTAACGAGTTGCAGCACCGTCTACAAACTCCACCTGTTCTTGCCCACTTTGACGTGGATGCGCCCACCATGATCCACACCGACGCCAGCAACGTGGGTCTAGGCGCCGTCCTTGTTCAGCGGCAAGACGGCGCTGAGCGAGTCATCGCTTACGCGAGTAGAACACTGTCACGTGCCGAATCGAACTACTCCACCACAGAGAAGGAATGCTTGGCTGTAGTATGGGCAGTTACCAAGTTCCGCCCGTACATATACGGCCGCCCATTTCAAGTCATAAGTGACCACCATTCTCTCTGTTGGTTGACCAACATGAAAGATCCATCTGCACGTTTGGCACGCTGGGCCCTACGGCTTCAAGAGTACGACATGACAGTGGTCTATAAATCGGGACGGCAGCACTTAGATGCTGACTGCCTTTCCCGATCGCCGATCGAGTCGTCAGGCGGAGATGATGAAGAATCCATAGGCTTTTTAGGAGTTGTTGATGCGGCCACCATCTCTCAACAACAACAAGAGGACCAGGAGCTCGCTTCTGTAATTGATTTCTTAGAAGGCCGCACCACAAACAAGCCTGGATTGTTCTCAAGGGACCTGTCATCATTCTGCATACGCAACAGTGTTCTTTTTAGAAAGAACTTCTCTTCAACAGGGAACAGATATCTACTTGTCGTCCCTAAAACTCTCCGCAATGAAATATTGCAGGCCTGTCACGATGAAGCTACCTCAGGCCACCTCGGGTACACAAGAACATTAGCGCGGATCAAAGAGAAGTACTACTGGCCACGGCTTGCAGCACAGGTGAAGCACTACGTTCGAACGTGCCTTGACTGCCAGCGACGAAAAGTACCACCTGCGAAACCTGCCGGACTATTACATCCTGTTCCAGTGCCGGAAACGCCGTTTGCACAAATTGGGATGGACCTTTTGGGCCCATTCCCAATATCTGCCGCCGGAAATAAGTGGATCATAGTTGCGACAGACTACCTTACGTGATATGCAGAAACCAAGGCACTTCCGAGCAGCACGGCAGCCGAGGCCGCACAGTTCTTCATTGAAAACGTCGTCCTGAGGCACGGTGCTCCAGCGGTCATCGTAACCGACAGGGGAACCACGTTCACGGCTGAACTTTTGCGAACTGTACTAACGCTCAGTGGCACGGCACATAGAAGGACGACAGCCTATCACCCGCAAAGCAATGGACTTACGGAGCGCCTCAACAAGACTCTCGCAGACATGCTGTGCATGTATGTCGATGTGGACCACAAGAACTGGGACCAAATATTACCCTACGTCACGTTCGCTTATAACACGGCTCGGCAAGAAACAACAAAAATGACACCATTCAGTCTCCTCCACGGTCGAGAAGTGACTACAATGCTGGATGCTGTGCTGCCTCATGATTCCAGCGATTCCGAGACTGACGCCGCAGATTTTACAGCGCGCGCCGAAGAAGCAAGACAGCTTGCGCGCGTTCGCATAACTGGCCAGCAAGAGCGAGATGCTCGACGTTACAATCAACACCATCGATGCGTCGTCTACCATCCCGGCCAAAGAGTCTGGGTTTGGACTCCCGTACGCCGCCGGGGCCTCGCGGAGAAACTTCTACGCCGATACTTCGGACCATACAAGGTTCTACGACGCCTTAGCGACGTCAACTATGAAGTTGTTCCTGACAGCCCATCCTGCTCGAGGCGCCGTATGAACCTGCCTGAGACTGTGCACGTGGTGCGCATGAAACCCTATGTTTCTGAATGACACGGGTACTCTCTGGTTTGCTGATCACCGGGTGCTACCCGCCGAGCATCGGGTCGATGCTCCTTATGGAGGGGGCAAATGCCGCGACGCTATCTGTGCCCAACCACGCTGACGACAAAGACAACGACCTCGAGCTTGCAAGCGAGGTGCTAGAGAAGACGAAGTTTTGAACTGAGCGCTTTGTCCTCATTGCCTCAATTAAAATACCGCTCTTCGCTCTTGTCTCCAGTGAGCCGTGACAATATAGTGAGTCAGGCGGGCATGGTCAGCCTCACGGATCATAGGTGAATAAAAAAAAGGCCCAGCGCTGTTTACACAGGTGAATGGAAAACATTTTCTGACACACGCCCTTCGCAGTATGCTAAAGAAAAAACTGCCAACCTGAAGCAAGACTCGTCGATCCGTGGACAGAAACTGTCACAATCAAGGGCAGCATCTGCGTTCAGAAACGCACTGCGTAAGGCCTACTCAAGTGTATAGCGAGTTTTAAACGCAGTTACTTTTAAATACGTAAGTGCTTCTATGCCTACCTAATGAGGAAACCCATCCTGGCCGTCCGCCACTAAGACGAATCACTTTCAAGAAGTTATTTTATAAAATGCAGAAAAAATTCGAAAGGGGAAACGTTGGCGGTGGTGAGTTTCGAACCTACGACCGCATATGAATATGGACAATATGAATGTGTTGTAACGGTACAACACATTCGGTACAACACATTGGCGGTACAAAACCAATGTCAAAGGAGAACAGTTGCTATGAAGGATTTCATGAAAGATTTGGTGATGGTGGAATAAAAGCCATCTCTAGTAACACATGCACAGCCGAATTCGAGCACTGATTCTGAGGAAAATTCTGATTTTACGAAATAGGATTCAGCAGCAGCAGTGGCGGTGTAGCAGCGTGTGCATGCTTGACTCTTCCGTCTCGGCTTCACAGGTTTGCGCTATCGGCCTGCCTAAACTACTCTTCAGCACCTACTCGCGACCCTGCACGTGCAAGTAACCGGCCTAATCGCCAGCAGCGTGCGTCATCGCGCTCCCGGCGTGATTCTGACAGCTCACTGCTACCCTCGGATCTGCGCCTGCGCCTGGTCGCCAGCAGCTTGGCTATATAAACGTCCTACGCACCACTCAACTTGATTCAGCAGCAGCAGTGGCGGTATAGCAGTGTGTGCATGCTTGACTCTTCCGTCTCGGCTTCACAGGTTCGTGCACATTTTCCCTGTCTGTATATTGCTATTCATTTAGTTTCTAATTTATTGCCACTGCTGCTGCTGCTGCTTCCTGTGTTGTCTTTCAACCATGCCAACTGTCGCTGAACTGTCGAAACGCGTGGAACAGCTAGAAAATACTTTCAAAGACAAACTTGATAACCTGCTTGACAAGATAACGACAACTGTAGTATCCAAGCTAGATTCCCAGCCTTCCTTGATCATTAAAGGTCTAAGGGACGAGATAGAGGGACTAACAAGCAGCCTTGATTTTCTGAACAGGACTGTTGAATCCCTCAAAACAGAAAAGGAAGAAATAACTGCAATGAACAAATCCCTAATCGCGCATAACGAATCTTGGGAAAGACGAATTGGTGACATGGAACAGTACTCACGAAAAAACAACCTGGAAATCAAAGGCGTTCCGTGTACCCAGGGTGAAGACTGCATGACAATTCTTCAAACTATTGTCTCTAAAATAGAATGTCCTGTTTCTGCTAATGATATTTATGTCATTCATTGTGTTCCGTCTGCTTCTGATACAAAGCACTTGCTTGTCCGATTTCACTTTCGCGCCTTGAAAACCGAGTTCATAGGCAATGCCCGAAAGGCACGCCTTAGCACTAGTGACATTGGATTCAGAAAAGCTCGAGGCAAAGCGGTTTTCGTCACAAGGCCTTGCAACGGAAGAAAGAAAAAAAGTGTTTTTTTTTTTGTGGACTGATGACTGCGTCATCAAGGTGAGGCAACCTACTGATAGCAAAGTTTTTAGCATAAAGAGTGACTCGGACCTTGCGATTTTTGGTTAATTTGACCAGGTTTTCTGTTTGTTTTTGTTTCCTCGGTTCCTCGTATTCTGATCTGATCGCATGTCGTACATTTCGGTTAACGGTGTCCAATCCTACTTTTCGCATAAGCATCATTCAGCGATTCATTTCAATTCACGCAGTCTTCGCAAATATTTTCGCGATTATCAGATACTATTGTCTTCATTCTTTCTCAATTATATGTGTTTCTGAGACATGGCTGAGTGATTTCGATAAAAATCTTTATGGTTTCCCATCGTACAATGCAGAATATTGCAATCCCTTTTCATCACAACATGGTGGCTCAGCCATCTTTATTCGGTTTGACATTAGATACAAGCGTAGGCTTGATCTTCACTTAAATGTCTGTGTTTGTGAGTCTGTGTGGATTGAGGTTGACCACTCTGTAATAGGCATTCATAATAATATTGTCTTTGGTACCATTTATCGATCACCACAGTCACCAATTCCTGCTTTTTGTGATGCACTTGACACTATCCTTGACATTCTTTCAAAGGAAAAAAAGTCCGTTATCATCTTGGGTGACATTAACATTAATTTACTTGATGCATTTTCCTCTTATCTAACTCAGTATGTCAGCTGTTTCCAATGTTATGGTCTCGAATCTTTTCTCTCCCTTCCCACCCGTTGCACAAATAATGGTTTGGGAACACTTATTGACCATGCGCTTTCGAACTTTCTTCCTCCTCCCTCCGCATTCATTCTTCAAAGCAATATTACAGATCATTGCCCAGTTGCACTTTGCTTTGAGAACAGCCCTCGCATTATTAGTGTAAGCTTTGTTAAGAATAAGTTTGACCGCGACAAATTTACACAAATAGTATCTAATTCCGATTGGTCTTGTGTCACGCTAATGAATAATCCTGAATCGGCATACACGGCTTTCATCTCCGTAATATCTAATTGCATATCATCATCGACAACATGTGTGCAGTGCCATAAACGTTATTCTTCCCCTAGAAACCCATGCTTAACAAGGGACTACTTAATAGCCCGCGTAAGAAAGATAACTTATATAAAAAAACAAAATACAACCATTTAATGTGCATCTACTTGATCGTCATAAGCAGTATTGTAACACACTGAATGCTGTAATGAAGGATGCGAAAAAGCGCTATTATCAAAATGTAATTAATTGTACTGGTTCAGACATAAAAACAATGGCGCTTGATCAATTCCTTTCTCAATAAAACCATTAATCCGCCTATTGCCAACATTCATCATGAAGGATCCGTAATATCTAACCCATTAGATATCGCTAATGCATTTAGTGATTACTTCTCCTCTCCCATACCTGTTCCTTCCAGTACGCATGACGAACTTGATCATTGTGGTCACTCATTTCTTTTTCCTGCTACCCCAGAGGAGGTAAGAACAATTACTGGTATAAAATCCTCTAGCGCAGGTATCAATAACATTTCTACTAACCATGTGAAAATTATTGCTGATGATATTGCGGATGTGCTCACCTACATAGTCAATCTAATTTTGAAACCGGTGTATTTCCCCGTGAGTTAAAAATGAGTAAAGTTATTCCGGTATTTAAAAAAGGTGACAGATGCTTCATTTCTAATTATAGGACGATATCCACTCTCCCCTTTTTTAGCAAAGTAATTGAAAAACTAATACATGTTCGCCTGTCTAGCTACCTAACGAAATTTAACCTATTTCATCCGAAACAATTTGGGTTTAGACAAGGATACTCGTCTAACCTAGCCCTCATTTACTTCACAGAAAAATGTAAACTAGAAATTGACAATGGTAACTTTGCTGGTTCTGTTTTCTTAGATTTTACGAAAGCCTTTGATACATTTAATCATTACATTCTTTTTTGTAAACTTGCATCTTATGGCATTAGTGGCAACTCTCTTAATCTTTTCCGCAGTTACTTGTGTGATCGGGAGCAATTAATATCCATCTCCGGCATCTATTCCACAAAAAAAATAATTAACATTGGCGTTCCGCAAGGCTCGATTCTGGGTCCGCTTTTATTTCTATTATACATTAATGACCTTCCACAGTGTCTAACCACACTATCAGAATGCATCTTATATGCTGACGACACGACTATCTTATGTTCGAGTAATTCTCTAAGCAGCCTTACAACCCTTGATGCAGAACTTATTAACGTTAGTGCATGGTGTGCTAAAAACAAGCTCTTGATAAATCCCTCCCAAAAGTAAGTTTTTAGTTTTCAATTCCAGGTCAATAAATAACGCGCAAGTCATGCCTCCCTTTATGAACAAACATCAAATTCATCTATCAGATCATTGTTCCTTCCTTGGTATCAAGCATGATTCCTGCTTAAAATTTAACTTGCATATTAATGAGCTGCAGCGGAAAACATCTTATGGTATTAGGGTATAACTAAAAGCTAGATGTTACTTTGACTTGACTACTTTTATCACCTTATATTATGCATTCATTCACAGTCATCTAAATTATTGCATAGCTTCCTGGGGTCAAACATGTCATTGCCACCTTTCTTGCCTCCAACATGTACAGAATCAAGCCATTCGCATTCTCACCTGGAGCAACCGACGTTCGCATGTTACTGATCTGTACCGGGAACTACACATACTGAATATTGACAATTTAACCAAATTTAATGTCTGCACATTTGCTTATCGAACAGTTAAAGACCATAGTCTTCTGAAATTTGTTCGTATCCAACACCTTACTAATTCAAATATTACGCGTTTTTCCACCAATAACAATTTTATACTCCCCAAGGTACGAACTAACTACGGTTCTCAAAGAGTAGCATTTGTTTTAATCAAACTTTGGAATTCTTTGACTTATAACGTTAGGTGTGCTTTTCTATATCATCTTTCAAACATCAGCTTCGCAATTTCATGTTTAACCTATAGCACCATTTATTGAATAGGTATTTTGAACTCAAATTCCAATCTGTCGTTTTGAATAGTGTTTGCTTCGTTTTCTACTTCAGCTTATGCCTTATCCCTATCGTTTTTCAATTGCACTACAGTTTAGCCTCAATATGTATTTGCATTTGTATTTGTATTTTTATATTTCGCTGCTTTTCTGCTGTTAAGTAGTATTTGGGTTTTTTTACCATTAAAAAAGGTCCCACTACAGTGTTTGCACTATGGGACCCTTTTCTGTACTACATATCTATACTTTTGTATCTTTACTAAGTATTCAATAAACTTCGAACTTCAAACACGCCCTATCCCTGATGCGTTTCGGTGGTCGCCGGGAGCGTATTTTGCTTTCCGCGGATGATTGCACACGCGAGAAAGAGAAAAAGAAGGGCTAGGAGGATGACATGACCTTTTTTTCGACGACGACGCTCTAGCGCAATCATATGGTTCGCATGAATACATCGTCAGAAGCGTGGCTGTATGGCATATCACTGTGCGTTCTTCAGTAACCTTCGCTGTAGCAGTGTCCGCAGCTGCCGATACTTGCACTTCCTCAGCCCGGTGGTCTTCAGCAGCCGCTCCGCCAGAGGCATCTACGACCTCACTTTCATCCATGAGGTGGTTAACGATGGTGTCACCATCCACCGGTTTACTGCCACGAAGCTTGTCAGCATACGTGCCAACGCATGCCTCTGCATTATGACCATAACGGTGGCACTTCGCGCAGCGTGGTGTTTTGCACTGTATTCTTATGTGCCCTACTCTGTTCCATCGAAGGCACAAGGAAGGTTGTCCGGGAATCAAAATTAAGCACTGATGTCAGAAGATCGTCAGAAGGTGAGGGAGGGAACTAGTAGAGAGGCCTTCTTTGAGCGTGAATTCCACATCGCGATTTGTCATCTGCGAACTCTCCATGCCCTCGCAACGCCACATTTCTCTGGTTATGGATTGCACCATGCCATATGGTTCCAATGCTTCAATAATACGCTTCTGTTCTAGGTGAGGAGGAAGCCACAGAAGCTTCATTTTGATGTTCCGGCTTTCAGGGTCGATGACAAGGCACTTCAGTCCTTTGACGAGTAGCTCACCTTTATCGACGAGCTTCTGCTTGGAAAGGCTGTTGGCACAGGTGACGAGCCACAGATGGCTCATCTGATACTAGCCTGCTCCGAGAATGTCCTTGGTATCGAGCACCGGGAGCAGGGCATCACGAAAATCCGGGGCGCGGTACGGCCGACCAGCGAGGTCCGCATGTAGGAACACCGAGTTGAGAACAGTATTTCTCGATGGCAAACGAGGAAGAACGATCTTGTAATTACCGGTAACGGTAGACGTTGCGAGAGATCCTCGGCCTAGGGCCGATGCGCTGTTTCCAGCAGAGCACATTTTAAACACGGCCATTCGAAGCGGCTTCTTCTTCGTCATCAGTGACCGACCGTGAAAAGGACCCTTGTGCAACGTGGGCCGAATCACCACCATTTCTGGACCAGCTTCATCCTGCCGAAGATACTGTAATGACTGAGACATCCAAGAAGCGTCCAGCCCCGGTAGATGATTTGGAGTGCTCTGGGAAAGAGCCGAAGGTCGCCGCGGCTAAGGCGAAGAAACCCCTCCATGGAGCCCCTGTGAGTGCAGATGCCGCTGCAGTTCAAGAAGTTTCTGCAGCTGCGACTCCTCAAAGGGGTGGGGCAGGCAAAACAAAGGTAGCAGCGCTACGTGTAGGCGCTGCGCCTCAATAGTGGAATCATGGCGGGCGTCCTTCCCTTAACATTTGAAACACTGAATCTCCATGGCTTACGTAGTAAGCAACGGCAGGTTCAGTTATTACACGTGTTGCGTAGCCGAGCGTTAGATGTTATTGCAATTCAGGAAACAAAAATCGAATCCGATGCCGACACAGGGGCTGCTGTAGCTCCATTTCTTTCGGAGTATGAAGTATGTGTCAGCCACGCGATTGGTGTCTCTGGAGGATGTATGATATTTGTGAGGAAAACGCGGCAATGCAACGTGTTGGGACTGTGCACTGATAGGGAAGGGCGCCTTGTATGCTGTGATGCCAATATTGATAGTCATGTTTGGAGGTTTCTTTGTGTGTATGCGCCAAGTAAGGCACGTGACCGGGAGGACTACTTTCTCTCGTTGACCCAGCACTTACGCAATGACCGTGTATTGGTTGCCTTAGGTGACTTTAATTGTGTGTGTAGTGGTCAGGATCGGTCGTCTACAAGGCCACGCCATGATAACAGCATTGACGTTTTGAATGCCATGACATGTGACTACCAGCTTGTTGATGTAGGGGATCATGAAAAAGTCCCTTTTCGCTTCACACATTTTCAAGCTACATCTCATGCAAGGCTAGATCGGATTTATGTATCTTTACCGATCCTCCCTAGCCTATACGGCTACAGTGTGCACCCTGTGTTCTTCAGTGATCATTGTTTGGTGTCGGTTTGTTTTGGCAACTGGCAGTGTCAAAGTTCGCGGATGAATTGGGATTTATGGAAAATTAATAATCAGTTACTCTTACATAAGCCTTTCCTCAAGCACGTCCCGGAAATTCTTATTTACGTTTCAAGTTGTAGTTCTTTATCTGTTTTTTCCCGCAGGGGCGTCTGCGTCAGCAGGCGTTTGGTGAGTTGCGCCACCACGTACCCGAGCACTCGAGGGTTGGACGCTCCCGCGTCTAACCGTGCGCGGCCTAGCCGTGTCCGGGGAAAAGAGGATCCTGGGGGTTGAGCCGAAGCCGGGTGCTTGGACCTTCATGGCCCCTCGGCGGAGGCAACACACCTCTTTGGCCTCCGCTTCACGTAGACGGCACCCCCGGACTGACCCACCCGGGGGAAATCGGTAGTTGCCTTTTCCTATTCTCCTCTTCAATCTTCGTCTTTTCCTCTCACTTTCAATCTTTCCTGTCTTCTCCTCTCTTCTATTTACTTCTGATTTTCTGGGCAGCGAGGGTTAACCTTGTGTGCGATAACCAACCTTGGTTATACATATTGGGTTATAGTGGCTGTGTACAGCTGGCGATGGCAAGCTTTATCAATGCACAAGTCTTGTCACGCCCCCTTGTTGGGCTCTGTGGTGGGCGGCTGGCATCGCTGCCGAAATCAATCAACACTTGATGGCTTCATCATTCCCCCGACTCAATGATCGTCCTCTTACAAAAAGAGGGCGCACCGAAGAAAACTTTCAATTTTTTGTCAAACGCAAACAATGCTTCCCACGTTTCCACGTCATTCATAGTCTTAACTCTGAAACGACCGCTAGGACAATTTCACCTTTCTGTGTTTCCAAATATCTCACTGACAAACTGGGCCCAGGCTACAAAGTGACCAAAATGGCCAGCGGCGACCTTCTCCTTGAGGTTCGCGACAAGGACCAACATGATAAACTTTCAAATCTAGTGGCATTCGGCAATCTTCAAATCACTGTGACACAGCACCGGTCAATGAACACAAGTAAAGGAGTGATATCTGATGATGATCTACTGAACCTGAGCGAAGAAGAGCTCCTAGAGGGCTGGAAGGAACAGAATGTGATTGAAGTGCGAAGGATAAAGATTAAGCGCGATAATAAAGAAATGCCTACTAAGCATTTGATCCTCACCTTTGGGACAAGCGAGCTGCCAGATTCTCTTGAAACAGGATACACAAAGACAAGAGTGAGACCGTACATCCCGAATCCCCGCAGATGTTTTAAGTGCCAAAGATTCGGCCATGGCTCTCAAAGCTGCCGTGGCCGACTGACATGTGCAAAATGCGGCAACAATGAACACACTTCTGATAATTCTGGTAGTGCGCTCCACTGTCCAAACTGCGACGGTGATCATGCGGCATATTCACGATCATGCCCTACGTGGAAGAAAGAGAAAGATATTATTACTATGAAAGTGAAGGAAAACATCTCATTTCAAGAAGCGCGGAAACGTGTTTCCTTTCTGCATACCGCAGGGTACGCTGGTGCAGCGCGAAAGGGGGCAACGCTGCAGCAGACTCCGGCATCGGCCCGGCCCACAAACATTGTGGCCACGGCTGTGCCACCAGCCCCCCAGGTGACAGCAGCCAGCGCTGCTGCGCCGTCTCTGAAGGAGGGCTCATCGACCTCTGGGTTGGTGGCCTCCAAGGCCCTGCTTTTCGAAGCAAGGCCTACCTCGAAACTACCCCGCTCGAGTGAGCGGAAGTCCAGCGGCTCCCAGGAGTCGATGGACACAACTCCAAGCCAGACGGCGCAGCCAGCGCCTCGGGAGCGACGCGATTCTCGCGAACGCTCCAAGACAAATAAGCCACGGATTACGGGGCCTGGAAAGGCTTCGTAAGCCAACTTGAATCCTCTTGACACACAGCATATTAACCTAAACAATATGGATACACAAATATTACACTGGAATGTGAGAGGTTTTTTGCACAACCTCGACGACATTAAAGAACTTCTACACAAATACAATCCAAAGGTGCTGTGTGTTCAGGAGACACACCTAAAACCAATACAAAGTAACTTCCTCAGGAAATACGCCATTTTCCGAAAAGATCGAGATGACGCACTCGCCTCATCGGGTGGCGTCGCCATTATAGTAAACAAAGATGTTGCTTGTCAGCGGCTGCCTCTCCGAACTCCTCTTGAGGCAGTCGCAGTCCGAGCGGTACTCTTTCAGAAGTTGGTCACTGTAAGTTCCCTTTACATCCCTCCGAATTATCAACTTTCCAAATCAGAGTTTTTAAGCTTTATCGCTGAACTTCCCCAACCATATATAGTTGTTGGAGATCTAAATGCCCATAGCAGCCTGTGGGGTGACTCTCGTTGTGACGCGAGAGGACGCTTAATTGAAAACTTTCTTTTTACCACAGATGCATGCCTGCTAAATAAAAAAGAGCCCACATTTTACAGCGTGGCACACAATACATACTCATCTATAGATTTAAGCATAGCATCAAGTACGCTCATGCCATATCTGGAGTGGAACGTCATCAAAAACCCCTATGGGAGTGACCACTTCCCGATCGTCTTAACATTAACAAAAATGGAGGAAAACTATCCTCATGTTCCCCAGTGGAAGATTGACTCTGCCGACTGGAAGCAATACAGAGAGCTCACCCGCCTAGCATGGGATGACATCCGTACACTTAACATTGACGACGCAGTGGCATATTTGACAGCATTTATTGTGAATATAGCGTCCATGTGCATCCCAGAAACACAAAGAAAGCATTCCAAACGACGTGTTCCCTGGTGGAATGATGACTGTAGGGAAGCACGAAAAAAACAAAATAAGGCTTGGGGCCGCCTTCGTGACTCTCCAACTGCAGAAAATCTTACAAACTTCAAGAAAATAAAGAGTGAGGGTAGAAGAACGCGCCGCTGTGCCAAAAGGGAAAGCTGGCAAAAATACATATCGGGCATAAATTCTTACACAGACGGAAAGAAAGCCTGGAACCGAGTTAACAAATTAAACGGGCGGCAGACTCATCCTCTGCCATTAGTAAACAATCAGGGAAACACTCTTGAAGACCAGGCTGATTTTCTAGGTGCCCACTTCGAGTACATTTCCAGCTCGGCCCATTACACAGATAAATTTCTACGGTATCAGCGGCAAGCAGAGCGATTGCCCCTGGATCGGAAAATAACAAAGAATGAACCTTACAACCGTCCATTTACCATGGCGGAATTTCAGGCGTCACTGAGTTGCTGTAATAAGACAGCGCCAGGAAGAGACAGAATAGCTTATGACATGATCAAACACTTACACCCTGAAACTCACAAAACACTTCTGTCGCTTTTTAACTCCATATTCTGTGGTGGGTATATCCCGGCTGCCTGGAAAGAGGCAATAATTATCCCTATTCTCAAAGAGGGCAAGGACCCGACTTCGGCTAGCAGTTACAGGCCTATAGCCCTAACAAGTTGTCTGTGCAAACTTTTTGAGAAAATGACTAACCGGCGCCTGATCCATTTTCTTGAAAGCAACAAAATACTAGATCCCTTACAGTGCGGTTTCAGGGAAGGTAGATCCACAACAGACCACCTTGTCCGCATCGAGACAAATATTCGGGATGCCTTCGTGCATAAACAGTTTTTCTTGTCGGTTTTCTTAGACATGGAGAAAGCATATGACACCACATGGCGTTTTGGTATCCTTCGTGATTTGGCAGGAATGGGCGTCCGAGGCAACTTGCTGAACGTGATTCAAAGTTATCTGTCGAACCGCACATTCCGTGTTCGAGTTGGTAACGTCTTATCTCGTCAATTTACCCAAGAGACTGGTGTACCACAAGAAGGTGTGCTGAGTTGCACTCTATTTGTTGTGAAAATGAATTCTCTCCACAGTGTCATACCACGCGCAATGTTTTATTCTGTGTACGTGGATGATGTGCAAATCGGTTACAAATCTTGTAATCTTGCTATCTGCGAGCGACAGGTGCAGCTTGGCCTCAACAAGATTTCCAAGTGGGCGGACCAGAATGGATTTAGACTAAACCCACAAAAAAGCACGTGCGTCCTCTTTTCGAACAAAAGAGGTATGCAACCAGACCCCGTTATTGACCTTAATGGAGAACGGCTATCTGTGAGTCATGAATATAAATTTCTAGGCCTCATCTTAGACTCTAAGTTAGCTTTTGTCTCGCACCTGAAGTACCTGAAAACAAAATGCCTGAAGGCTATGAATCTGCTGAAGCTCTTGTCACGCACATCATGGGGAAGCGACAGGAGATGCCTCCTTAGCTTATACAAAAGCCTTGTACGGTCACGCCTTGACTACGGAGCCATAGTTTATAACTCAGCAACACCTAGTGCTTTAAAGATGTTAGACCCCGTTCACCATCTGGGTATTCGGCTTGCTACAGGCGCCTTCAGGACTAGCTCTGTAGAAAGCCTGTATGTGGAGTCGGATGAATGGTCCCTGCATCTCCAAAGAGCGTATTTAAGTCTAACTTACTCCCTGAAGGTAAAGGCAGATGTAGAACACCCATGTCATTCCACTATAAGCGACATATCGGCTGCCAGGTTGTATCAAAACCGACCGTCCGTGAGGACCCCTTTCTCCCTGCGCCTAGAAGCCTTGGCTGAAGAAACAGGCATACTACTTAAAGAGAATGTCTTAACTGCTCCCAGTCGACTCCCACCACCTTGGGAATGGCAGACTATTGAGTGCGATGTCTCTTTCATAGAAATCTCCAAGCACGCACCTGAGACTCATATACGTTCACACTTCCTCGAGCTTCAGGCGAAGTACTCGTTTGCAGAATTTTACACAGACGCTTCCAAATCTCCTGCTGGTGTTGCTTACGCAGCTCTGGGACCGTCTTTTTACACATCTGGTGCACTAAATCCGCATACAAGTATTTTTACAGCGGAAGCATACGCTATCCTCTCGGCAATTAAACACATAAAGGTAATGAATGTTACCAAAGCAATTGTGTTCACAGACTCATTGAGCGTCGTTAAAGCTATAATGAGTCTACGAAAACACAAGAATTCAGTTTTTAATGAACTCTACAGCTGGTTATGCTCAGCTTACATGGGCAACCAAGTGGTCATAGTGTGCTGGGTACCTGGCCATAGAGGCATAAAAGGCAATGTAGCTGCAGACGAAAGTGCCACGTCAGTAGTTTTTAAACATACAGATAAAAACATAGCTATCCCTTACACAGACCTGAAGCCTTTCTTGCGCCATCAGTTGCGGAGATTTTGGCAAAGGCAGTGGGACAGCGAAGTTTCAAACAAGCTACATATGATCAAACCCAGAATAGGGAAATGGATGACAGAGAAAACGGCAAGACACTAAGAAGTGCTTCTCTTCAGGTTAAGAATAGGTCATACCTATGGCACACACTCTTACCTCCTTTCTGGAAGTGATCCTCCAAAATGTGATAGGTGTGGAGACATTCTTACAGTTCTCCATGTTCTTGTAGAGTGCCCTGAAATAGAAGCCCAGCGTAAAAAGTACTTTTATCTCGCCTATCGTCAGCAAATCCCTCTTCACCCGGCATTCTTTCTTAACCATGAGCCGCTTTTTGATTTTAGTACAGTCTTAAAATTTTTAGCAGACGTAAACACTTTACAAATCATCTGGCCAGGGTATCTGTAGCGCAACCTCGTTTTGCAGGTTGCAGCTGCAGTAGAAAAAGTGTTTACAGCACGTGCCTCACAGCCCTTGTTTTCAAGGAACCTCCTGAGGCACTAGTGCTATTGTATACGTTTTAGTACATCATTAACTCGTAACGGAATTGTTATAGTCATAACTCTAATCAATAGTCATTGTCATTATTTTAATACCAATATATTTTACGCAATTTACAGCGTCTTTCTTTTAGGCCCTTTTACAGCCACGTTACATCAACCATTCAACTCATAGACCACTCTATTTATAGTGCAAAGAAAAACTATCACCATTTGTCATGGCGCTCTTTGGCCATATCTGGCCCTTGCGCCAATAAAAAACCACATATTAATTAATTAATCTGTTTTTGCGCAATGGGAGATATTCAAGCAAAAAGTTAAAATGATCGCCATCGAAGAAGCTTCCATATTGCCTTTTGAGAAAACAGGAAAATATAAAGAGTTGTGCAAGTTGCTAGATAAGCTACACGAACTTGAATGCCTGCATCCTGGCAAGTACATTGAGTACATTTACAACGTTAAGGCAGAAATGCAGACAATGGACACTGAGAGATACAGAGGTGCACTAGTTCGAGCGCGTACTCATCCGTATTTGGAGCAACAGCCTTGTAGTCGTTCGCTTGGTGATGAGCGTCGGCATGCTCTGTCGAAGCAAGTTCTCGAGATAGAGTATTCCGGAGCGATTGTTAATGACCAGGATAGAATAATGAAAGCATTCACGGATCATTACGAGAATATCTTTCAGTATCACAAAGTAGTTAAGAGTGAATCTGTAACGGAAAATTTTATTTCGCTGCTGCCACAGCTAAGTCAAGAAGAATGCGATGACGTTGATAGAGACATAATTATCAAGGAAGTGGAAGCAACCATTGTTTCGCTAACTCAACCCGAAGGGGGTGTTTGACCTCAACCCGAAGGTGCCCCCACGTCAATAGGTGCTTGGGGCGCCACATGGGAAATGACCGCCATGGGAGCGGCCCAGACACCACTTTATTTCCGTGCTCACATTGGTTTCGACGGGAATTCAGGGCGCAGGCTCCTTTCCCAAGCGTATCACCCCTGAAGGAAGCCGAACGCCAGGCCGGGGTACGCTTGTACCCTTTTGAACCAGTGGGTGCCCGGCGGCGGTGAGAATCGAACCCACAGCCTCCCGCAGCCGAGGCGGGCGTTCTACCACTAGGCCACGGCTGCGGGGCCTGATGGCTTGAGTGCGGAATTTTATCAGTGCATTTGCTCTATATTGGCTCCCTTTCTGCTTAAAGTGTATGAAGAAGCTTACAGGATTGGATACCTACTTGCCACGCTCTATCAAGGACACACAGTACTTATCCCAAAAAGCAGTGATGCAACAAAATTGCAGAAGGTTGAGGGATATCGCCCCATATCACTTTGCAACGTGATTTATAAAATATTTGCTAAGATATTAGCTAGGCGCCTTCAAGAAGTAATTCGATCATTGGTGGGAGACCATCAAACATGTGGCATTAGAGGAAGATCAATTCAGACAAATATCCACGTTGCACGGTCTGTGCTAGAGCGTGTGACAGAAAGTGCGGGTCAGGTTGCAATAGTTCAGGTTGATTTGGCAAAAGCATTTTATAAAGTTAATCACTGCTTCTTGTTTAGTGTTTTAGAGCACACAAACATTGGATCTCTTCTTATTAAAGGCATCTCCATGTGTTATGCTAATGGCACAACAAGGCTAATTGTTAATTGTTGTCTATCAGAATATATCTACCTCAGGGCATCAGTAAGGCAAGGATGCCCCTTGTCTCCTCTATTATTCGCACTGTACTTGGAACCGCTTTGTGCACGAATTTTGAAGGATTATACCTTTCACGGGTTCAAATTGTTAACCAATGAGGTCCGGGTACTTGCCTATGCAGATGACATAGCTTTCTTCTGCGCTGACAAGAAAAGTGTGGAGACTGCCCTTGCCATAACGCAGCAGTTTTCCTCAGCTTCTGGTGCAACAGTGAACTTTGAGAAGAGTTCAGGATTTTGGTTCGGTCTATGGTGTACAATGCCAACTCACTTCGCAAGTATTCAGTGAAGGCAAGACTTTAAGTACTTAGGTGTACCCCTCTCTCAATATCGCAACAGTAATCCACACTGGTTAGTGGAAGTTGCAGAAGTAACACGTAAGGTTAACAACTGGCAGGTGCGGCAGTTGTCCATATTTAGCCGAGCTGAAGCTTGCAATCTGTTTCTAGCCGCTCGACTTATGTATGTCCTGCAGGTATTACACTGCTCGCAACTTAGGGTGCAAGCTTTCCATCGTGTGTTTGCTATCTATATAGGGAGCTCACGTGTTGAGGCCATGCGGCGGGATTACCTTTTTCTTCCTCTTGAGAGTGGTGGTCTTGGCCTAGTTCACCTTTTTGTTAGGCAAGTTGTCTCCCGGTTATTCTTCTTTCGTGATGTAAACAGTCCTTTTCTAAAAGAGATGTTACAACTTCGAATAATGAATTATCTCCCAAAAATAGTTGTGTCGTCATCTGTCAGAGATGCACCACCTCCTCCTTGGGGCTTATTGAAAGAGGTTGTTGAAGGCTTTCGCTTTCTTAAGGCTCGCTTTAGCTTGGATTATATTTTCACTGCATCCCGCAGAGAAATTTCTGCTACACTGATAGACACATTGTTTCCTGTTCCCCATTACCGTGCGCCTTATTTGGAATGTTGCTACTTAGATGTACTTAAGCGTGTCCGTCGAATGATCATTCCTCCAGGGATCATAACTTTTTTCTTTAACTTACATTCGGCAACCCTTCCTGTCAAAACCTGGTTAGAAAAAAAGGGGCTGTTTCGTGCCGTGGTCTACAAACTGCCGTTTGTGTCCACATGCTAAAACGATTGATCACTGTTTTGTCGATTGTAGGGATGCCGTGTTCTTCTGGGACATTCTCCAAAGAACACTTAAAAAGATTTAGACATCACACTATACACAATTCGTTTCTTACCTTTAAAGATACCTGTGACCCACCATATGACATGTTCATAGTACTTGGTCTACATAGTCTCTGGCGCCGTAGAATGTGTGACAGGCACGCTCAACCAGCGCGAAGCACTCGGTCGTTTTTTCGAGAATCTGCTGCCTACGTTCGTAGTGTGTACGCTGCTCAAGAAACAGTGCCGGACTGGATGCCTTTATTGGACGCGTGCACATGCGTGCCTGACTTTTGAATATGTACCTGTAGCGCCTTGTTTCTTGTGTTGCTTAAGATTCTGCTCCCAAGCAATAAAGAAAAAAAGTGGCTGTATGGCCTAGTCGTTATGACGCTAGCTTGAGGGATCTGGGTACGCGAGTTCGAATACCGGCTCGGTCTTTTTTTTCTTAGTATATCCCCATTTTCATTTTTTCATCTGAGTGGCAGCACGGTTGGTTGTGCCCCGGTGCCGTGGCGGAAGCCGCGGTGCTGGGCGCCGACGCGAAGCGGCGGTCGTTGTGGTGTTGCGGAGCGCAGAGTAGCAACACCCCAAATAAAAATACTGCTCCAGTCAGGCAGACTACTCCCTCTCTGATAGTGAGATTATATTTGGATCATAAAAACACTGATGCGTTTATTTAGGAACACCATCGATCCCTTAACAGCAGCCACAGTTGTGCCTAGTCCCCACCAGCCCAGAGTGTTCTCCGTTCCAACGCCGGTGCCATCCTCCTCGGCCTTCTTTTTTTCTCTCTCGCGTGTGCAATTATCGACGCAAAGCAAAATACGTGTCACGGGATGCGCCTTCCGTTGGGGCGTTCTTTCACCGACCAAAAGGCCCCCGATTTCTGAGGGCTGATGCGCTTCGCGTCGCGCAACACACACAGATAAGCAGTCACTCAGTTGATAAGGAGGGATGAGGGGTTATATGGGTCTCACCACGGTTGATAGTGGTTCGATTCAGATAAGGTTTTAAAGAGCGATAAGGGCTTATAATGGTCGGAGCTAATCTGATAAGATTAATAACCACCGATAAGGGTAGAGGGCTCGGATCAAATACGATAAGATTAATCAGGACCAATAGGAGTTTATAAGGTTCGGAACGTGTGTGATAAGGTTGATGAGGACCGATAAGGGTCGGATCGAGCGCGATAAGTTTGATAAGCTTCGGATTTAGTTCGAAAAAGTTGATAACGACCAATAAGGGTTGATAAGGATTTATACTGGTAGGGTCAAGTTTGATAAGATTGATAATGACACCGAGCTGCCTGGAGAGGACCAAATGGTACAATGCTTACGCATACTTAGACAATTACAGGGGAGTTTCTGCCGCAATTGTTTGCTTGCGAAGCCTCAAATAGTGACTTGAATTTAAGTCGCGTTCATATATTTACCCATGTTTTGCTGTGTAAACTACACAATTTGGAGCGGATGGCATACGGTGCTAGATCATCATCGTCAGTCTATATTTATGTCCTCTGCAGAACGAATGCCTCTCCCTGTGATCTCCAATTACCCCTGTCTTGCGCTAGCTCATTTCAACTTGCGCCTGCAAATTTCCTACCTTCATCACCCCACCTAGTTTTATGCCGTTCTCGACTGCACTTCTCTTCTCTTGGTATCCATTCTGTAACTCTAATTGTCCACCAGTTACCCATCCTACGCATTACAGGGTCTGCCCAGCTCCACGTTTTCCGCTTAATGTCAGCTAGAATATCGGTTATCCCTGTTTGTTCTCTGATCCGCAGCGCTCTCTTCCTGTCTCTTAACGTTAGGCCTAACATTTTTCGTTCCATCGCTCTTTTTGCGGTCCTTAGCTTGTTCTCGAGCTTCTTAGTTAACCTCCAAGTTCCTGCCCCATATGTTAGCACCGGTAGAATGTCCAATGATTCTCAACTTTTCTTTTCAACGACAGTGGTAAGCTCCCAGTCAGTATTGGGAAATGCCTGCCGTATGCACTCCAAGCCAATTTTGCTCTGCTAGATAGCCCTCCTGAAGAAGGCGGTTGCGTCGGCGGTCCGTCGACACTTTGATTACATTGTTGCAGCGGCCAGTTTCTCTTGTTGCTCGTGGCGTTCGCGCTGCAGTTTCATCGGCAGCGAGTGGACTGATTGGAAAAGTGCGGTTTGCAGAAACTCTACGGCGGAAAACATTTTTCATGGCTGGAAAATCAAGGCGAACGTCTCTTGCTTCTTTCGTTTACGCCGTTGAACAAAATGTAGGCCAAGACGCTGTAACAGGCGCCAATTGTGCTTCGCATGTTGGCAATAACGGCTTTCACATCATCGACCTCGACGTACTGTATAGAACTAATCAAGGGAAAACACAAACTACCGTGTTTAAGAAATAGGAACATAAAAACTGGACCTGTAGAATTACTATTGTACATTTTTTGTGGTAATCACGGGTGCAATACAATAAAAAAATAAAGAGACCTTAAATAGCTGGTGCTTCTTAAACTTTATTTTTTCGTAGATGAAACGCCAGTGGGGCTACTTAGTAGGGAGACGGCATATTTATCATAATGATTACGGTTGTGTGGGCGAGTGTTACGTCCAATATATGAGCACCAATACTTGCAAAGGCCCTTGACAAAAGACAACATCAGGCACTCACTGAGAAACTGCTGGCACACTGACAATTGTTTTTACCATCTATGTTACGATTCTTACTAGACGTGGCTGCTTGAAGTACTCGCAGACTGCGGCAATAAATCAAGGAAAACACCCATTAACTTGCGCTTCAAACTCCCACTAATAGTTTTTCCCACCTATCGCATTTACAGCTTTTAAAAAGAGGCCACACGGTGTACGTAACCACGACTTCAGGTTTATTAACCAGTTTTTACTGCAGCACGCTCTATGCTGTATAAGGCCAATGCAGAGCGGGTCGGGCCGCAAGAATTATGCACGAAGTTTACGAAACTTTCTCGTTGGACACTAATTGCTGCTTTGTCTATCGCGCGACACAGGTGAAAAGAAGACACCCGAAAAGAAAAACAGGCGATTTGACAAGGCGGACAGTTCCGTGTTTCTCACAACTTGCCAACAGCTTATTTCATGGTGGGGTCGCAAATTTTTGTGTTCTCTAGGCTCGTGTGGCACTGCTCGACATATGCGGGATGATGTGGTAATCGTGAAAACGCACCTACCAGTGGTAGGCATGCACGCCAATGCGAAGGTGACACGCAATGGCTCCGAGGAGACAGAACGAACGAGTCCGCAAGGGAAGTAATCGGCGCTCGTGTTGCCCGCGAAAACTTAAGCTTGCCTACTCTACGCACTTCAACGTTTCAGCGATGACGTAAAATAAGTTACTGCGCCGACGACAAAACGACTTGCGCTCTAGTGCTCTTACGTGAGCGAAGTATTTTAGGTTTCGCGAAGGTTGCTCATGTGTTAATTTTAAATGCGTAAGCGTTTATATGGTTACCCGGCGAGAAAACTGTCCGAGCGTCCGTCGATCCATCCTCCGCGTAAGACAATCGCGTTCGAGTCAGCTGCGGAAGCAGGCGACGACGAACGCGCGAGGGGCAGTATGGGAACGCTGGCATGATCAGCTGTACCGGAGCCAGCTGTGGACAAAGACGACGATGAAGACGTGAGCAGTGACACGAGCGTGTCTCTGACCACGTGACGTGTGCAATCAGGCACGCACTAAGCACACCGTTAGTAGGCCAGAACTGTGAAGCAGCCGTGGCTTCGGATCGTACCGTCATCAGCGCACCTGGCGCCACCACCTGTAGTAGTTTGCTCACCTCATCAGTTCACGTTGCGCCGCCTTCCGCAGCAGTACGTGTCGCTGCAGTGCTGTCTCATTTACCATAATGACGCCAAGATGACCGCAGCCGCTGAGCAGTGCTAGGATTACTAGTAGTGTTCAGTGTGAGCACTCAACACCACGTCGTTACTATGAAATGCTTACGCATCGTTCAGATGGCTCCTTGTGGAGATTCCACGTAATTATTTCTTCCTATATAATGCGGCGTATGTCGAGATCCTAAAAACACGAACAAAGACACTGCACAGCTTGAAATGTTACGTTAAGAGCGGTGTTCACATGCATTCGACAAGTGCAGATTACGTCACATTTCGAGCGCACCGCATCCATAAGCGCGTTTACATGAATGCGAAAGTTTTGAATGGGATTTCTTAGCGCATCACGTTAACTCTGCGACAGCGTTTACACGTAGCGAGTCGTCTTTCGTCCGCAACGCACTTGAATCTGTTCTATTCTGATTGCTGGAGAGCCGTGCGCCTGCAGTAGTTGCAGTTTTTCCGCTCTCCCTCGATGGGATACACCAGCGTCTCCATGCATAATGGCCAATCGGGAGCGGTGTGAATCAGAGAGCAAACTGGGATAGCAAATATTATATTGGACATTAAGAGAGAAAAACTGTACCTGGGCAGGCCATGTAATGCGTAGCATGGATAACCGGTGCACTATTAGTGTTACAGAATGGGTACTAAGAGAAGGGAACCGCAGTCGAGGACGGCAGAAAACTAGGTGGGGGGATGAAGTTACGAAATCTGCGGGCGCAAGTTGGAATCAGCTGGCGCAAGACAGGGGTAATCGGAGATCGCAGGGAGAGGCCTTCGTCCTGCAGTGGACATAAATATAGACTGATGACGATGATGCACGGTACACGGGCGTTCTTGCCTTTTGCCCTCATCGAAATGCGGCCGCCGTGGCCGCGATATGAACCTGCGCCCTCGGGCTTCTAGCGCAACGCCGAAACCACCACACTACCACGGCTGGTAACGGTCGCGGAAACGTAAGCCCTTGAGCCTTGTTGCATTTCGCGTCCGTCAGAATGCTGCTGCAGCGGCTAGGAACCAAACCCGTGGCCACGCGTGCTCAGCAGCAGAACGCTGTAGCCACCACGAAAACGCGGTGGGTAACAGACACGAATCGAAGATGACTCGAAGGCTGTTCCGATGAACCATTTGTGCGTTAACGAAAAGCAAATGCTCGACGGCGCGTCTTTCACATTGCTTATTTTCTATAGACGCTGGTAACCGTCACTCGTCTCTGGCGTCTTTCGGCTGGCTGCTAAGAAGTGTGAAAATAAAATAATATGTTCACTCCACATTTTCTATATTCCCATATTGTACAGGTTTCTGAAGCCTCCGAAAGCGTACTGCCCCCTCGCTTCTAAACAAAAGGAAAGCAGCGACTGCGCGTCTGCCGGTTTCGCAGCATAAGGTTGCCACTTTAATAGGAGAGCTCGCTTTGGCGTTTCCCGCCCCCCCCCCCCCCAAATAAAAAAAAAATTAAAATAGATATTTTGGCCGACAAGGATCATCTACATGAGAGAACACAGCACCAGACCAGCTGTATTCGTGGACGCCGCCATGAAAATAACCCGTTTACACTGCAAAGTTTCCAGGCCTTCTGTTTGCCTTGGCATTTGCGTTATATGGGCGGAAGATCGACGTGTTTCTCCTGCGTGATGTTTTGATTGTTTGAATGTTGTTCTGTGAATCCGCGCGCATGTGCGTGCGTGCGGAGTTGCGTGTGCACCTGTACGTGTTCGCCGCTTTTGTGTCGGTGTTTACTCCGCGAGCGCGCCTCACAATTGTGTGCCAATTCGCCCAACCCGCCGAGATTTTCGCAGGGAAATTGGGTCGGAAACCCGGCGGTGACGTGTAGAAACGCCGGAAATTTTTGCCCAACTCTGTTGGCTTAGTGTGCAGCCGACAGACGCCTAGATATGTTCAATCTCTCTCTCTCTCTCTCTCTCATTTGTATTAGGCCTGCGGCTTCATTCTGAGAATTTCCACTCTTTCCGCTGGTGTCCCTTGTGGGTCCCAGGAATGCGCAGCGCCTACAGCTATAAGAGAAAGCTGTTTAGCGAAAGAGAGCGCGTTGAGAAGCAAACAGACGCATTTCCGGTTTGAAAATAAACATTACGAAAAAGTGGCATTGCTGGCTGCTTTGTAAATAAGACTGATTGAAAACAGTTCACTTTGAATATATTGTAAGCATTTGATTGCTCTTGCACTAACTGTACTGTACTTATATCTATTTTTGTTTGTATCAGAAATGAGGCTGTCTGGGTTATTCCTCGTCCGTTCCTTGTGGAACCTTTTCATATAAAAAATAATCCTAAAGGCGCATTTCCCTTCTGCAGGAATTCGTCCTATTGGCCTAATTTCTGCTACTCACAGCTTAAAAGTCGCGTTTCCCTTGCGTGGAACGTGAGCACTGGAAAGGTTTATCGGTCATTAAGCATGAATGTAATTAAGAAATTGAAGTGTACGATGACGATATTTGAAACAAGGAATCAGAAGTAAGTAGCCATAGTTATAAGCTATACAATGTTGCTGTTAACGCGACAGTGCTTGTTCTCATGTAATTTGTTGATGTTTTCTTTGCCCTGTGTTGTTTCCCAGACTCATTCACCATTGCGACAATCGACGAAAAATAATGACTAATGAGGTATTTATGACTCCCGTTAGTCCCGTGCTCTCTACTTTTAGGTTATCCCCAACTTGCACATATATTCTTCAGAAACAAATTACATTAAATTTCCGGTTAACAATCCAAAGTTACATGAATGGTGCTCTGGCTATGCAGAGTTTAATACCATATTGTTGAACCGTTACAGTGACCATTTCTTCTTCAAATCAAATCAATTGTTATTTTCCAGAAAAAAACACCTGTGTGGATGCCTGGGACAAAAGATACAATGAGCAGCTTGACAAAGGCCCAGGAGCCATGATACATGGCAACAGTAACAATAATTGCATTTGACATAATTACCGACATAAAATTCACTCTCAGAAACAAATTAACAAAACGCCTTTAGTATAACTATTTAGACAATATTTAGATCACACGTCGGCAACCGCCGTGTGATCGCGGGTGGCGGAGAAAATCATTCAAACCATATCGACTGCGCAGGCCGTCCACGTGATGCAAGGTTTTAGTGAACAAAAACTTAATTTCTCACAGTGCAATCCGTCAGAAAAATTGTAAAGCACGACTTTACCATTCGGCGTCGGATTCGCCGTCAGATTTTTTACCAATCGGTGTCGGATTGTAATTTGAATGTACGAGAAAACCTAATTCTGCTACGAGGAAACTCAAACACAAACCCAGCATTTTTACCTGACCTGCGCATGTCGGGGCCATAGCAAACAATTAATAAAATAATAAGAAAACGTGCTAGGGCCTTCACATCTTAATATAAGACCACTCGTATTCTCCCTGAAAAAACGTCTTTCCAGCAATGCATTTCAGTTTAAAAGTGAAGCCGACTTTAAGGGGAGCGGTGTAAGCTGGTCTTTGTAAGCTGGTTTTCCCACGTTCAATGTTGCAGTGAATGAAGCCGACTTGCCGTATGCGAACGATGCGCTGCGAACGGGTCCCGATAACGCTATCGCATTCAACTCTTAAGGCAAAGCTTAAGGGTCCTCCAATTTTTGTCGTATCGGGTATGGTTTTAGCCTGTTGCGTGGGCTGATCCCAGAGATAGTGCAGCCTAATAATGTGGGCCATATACTCTGTTTGCGCCCCTGGTACCACTGGTTGCTGTGATGTGACATATATTATCATCATCATCAGCCTATATTTATGTCCACTGCAGGACGAAGGCACCTCCCTGTGATCTCAAATATACATACATACATATATATATATATATATTATATATATATATATATATATATAATGTGCGCAGTGACGCAAGACACCTAAGACGGAGGTGAGGTCTTCTCTACAACATCAGGAAATTGTACACGCCTTCTGCGATACCTTTCAAAAGATGTCCGACTCGGTCTTCTTCAGACATCCACGGGTTTATGATCTTTCACAGGTTCAGCACCTCTTCTATATAGTAGTAGACTTCTAGCTCTCCCAGACTTTGAGCTCTTTGGGACGCGAAGAACTGCGGCGACACAATGAAATAATGTACACACAGTTCAATCGCCGGCTACGTACCCAGTATCTCACTCAGCGCCCACAGCACCTTGCGCTACTTTTCCACCGTCTGTGTGTGTCAATGACGTCGATGTGGATGGAACTACGTGGTGCACATCCGGAAACGTGTCCGCCAGAACAGCGATATGGCAACGCTTTCAACCCAACCGTTGTGCACAGTGGCGCACGGCTGCTGTTCAGCGTACTGACATGATGTACCCAGTTTGACGACCTCTGCCGGCTAGCGCTTTGAGCGACATTTCGTCGATCGCCCTCCTCCCTTGTGCTACAACTGTGATGTTGAGGGCCACATTGCCAGGTACTGTAACGCGGCCCACCACGCCGCCAGCCGCCGAGGTACGACCGATCAACAATACCTGGCCAGGAATGCATTGGCCGTGCGTACACCTATCCAAGCCGTATGTCCAACGAGACACCGGAAACACTGAGAAACCGTTCCGGCTGCCTCCGATCGGAGCTTGACACCACCGCCTGCTCCTCGCGTACACCGGTCACCGTCTCCCCGGCGCCGCTACCTGTGCCTTTGCCGGAAAACTAGTCAGCGCGGCGTTGGAGGTGAGGCCGCTGGACCCAGCCTCCAATTTGGCGAAATACCTCGCCAATTTGCATGTATAAAAATAAGGTGTGTGTGCGTGTAGACGGCGGCTCAACAATGGCCTTAGTGGACAGAGGAGCGACCGTTTCAGTAATGAGTCTCGCATTCAAACGCCTGCTAGGACGAAAAGTGCTGTTTTCAGGGGACCGTGCCGATATGTTTCGTGGAGTGATTGGACAACTATTATACCCTGTAGGTCTGTGCGGTGTGAAAGTTAGCTTGGGCAGTGAAACATATAATGCGGAGTTCGTAGTTTTACCTATGAGCTACGCATGACGTAATTCTGGGCCTCGATTTTCTGAAAGCTGTGTGGTGCCAGGTTGATTGCCGAAACGGGTGAAATAACTGTAGATTCGAGCCTTCCGGTCGTATTTGTGGATCACCCGCCGTGTTACGAAAGTGAAAGTGCCCTTTGTGTGTCTGCAGATACCGCCGTACCGCCGTTGTCTGCCAAATGTGTCCCAGTCGCCTGTTTCTCCTGCAACTGACCGAACATTTGGTGCTACCGTCGAGCCCTTTCCCCTTAGTTGCACTAAGAAGATGTTCCGGTTCCCTATTGC